>NW_027667485.1:0-92634 GCF_963924665.1 Micromys minutus
CTGCATTTTTCCCCTATATTAGGAAATTTCTGCATCTTACTTCTAAATAAGGGGAATTTCTGCATTTTACCTCAAAATAAAAAGAATTTCTGCCTTTTACCCCAAAACATGGGAAATTTCTACCTTTTTGTTCCAAAGTAAAGAAAATTTCTTCAATTTTGTACCATAATAAAAGAAATTTCTCCTTTTAGCTCCAAAATAAAGGGAATTTCTGACTTTTTACCCTGAAATAAATGAAATTTCTGCAATTTTGCCCGAAAATTAGGGATATTTGTGCCTTTTTGCCCCAAAATAAGGGAAATTTCTGTTTTTTGCCGCCAAATATGGGGAATTTCAGCATTTTACTTCAAAATAAATGGAATTTCTGCATTTTTACCCTGATATATGTGAAATTTCTGCAATTTTACCCACAAGTAAGGTGAATTTCTGCCTTTTTGCCCCAAAATAATGGGAATTTCTGCCTCTTTGCCACAAAATAAGAAAAATTTTTGCTTTTTTTCTCTGAAATAAGTGAAATTTCTGCAATTTTGCCCTAAAATAAGAAAAATTTCTGCAATTTTTCCCCATAATAAATCAAATTTCTGCAATTTTGCTGCAAAATAAGGGGATTTTCTGCTTTTTGCCCACAAATAAGGGATATTTCTGCAATTTTGCCCTAAAATAAGGGGAATTTCTGCAATTTGCCTTAAAATAAGGGGAATTTCTGCCTTTTTGCCACAAAATAAAGAAAATTACCTCATGTTTTTCCCCAAAATTAGGTGAATTTCTGCAATTTTGCTCCAAAATATGAGGATTTTCTGCCTTTTTCGCCGAAAATAAGGGGAATTTCTGCCATTTTGCCGCGAAATAAGTAAAATTTCTGCAGTTTTACCCCAAAATAAGGGGAATTTCTGCATTTTGCCTCAAAATTAGGGGAATTTCTGCAATTTTGCTCCAAATTCCGGAGAATTTCTGCCTTTTTCCCCGAAAATAAATGGAATGTATACCTTTTTGCCATAAAAAAAGGAAATTTCTTCACTTTTGCCCCAAAATAATGGGATTTTCCTCCTTTTTGACTCAAAATAAGTGCAATTTTTACCTTTTCCCCAAAAATAAACGGAATTTCTGTCTTTTTGCCACAAAATAAAGGGAATTTCTGACTTTTTGCCCTGAAATAAGTGAAATTTCTAAAATTTTTTCCCAAAATAACGGAAATGTCTGCTTTTTGCCCCAAAATAAGGGGAATTTCTGCCTTTTTGCACCAAAATAATGGGAATTTCAGCCCTTTTACCTCAAAATAATGGGAATTTCTGCCTTTTTGCCTTAAAATATGGGGAATTTCTGCCTTTTTGCCACAAAATAAGAAAATTTTTTGCAATTTTTTACCAAAATAAAAGAAATTTCTGCCTTTTTGCACCAAAATAAGGAAAATTTCTGCAATTTTGCTCCAATGTAAAGGAATTTTTTTTGCCCCCATATAAGGGGATTTTCTGAATTTTAGCTCCCGAAAAAAGGGGATTTTCTGATTTTTTGCCCCAAAATAAGGAGAATTTCTGCCTTTTTGCCCGAAAATTATGAGAATTTCTGCAATTTTGCTTCAAAATACGGGAAATTTCTGCCTTTTAGCCTCAAAATAAAGGGAATTTCTGCATTTTACCTCAAAAGAAGAATAATTTCTGCATTTTGCCCCAAAATATGGGGAATTTCTGCCTTTTTGTTCCAAAATATAAAAAAAATTTCTTCAATTTTGTACCATAATAAAAGAAATTTCTTCATTTTCCCCAAAATAAGGGGAATTTCTGACTTTTTGCCCTGAAATAAATGAAATTTCTGCAATTTTGCACGAAAATAAAGGAAATTTGTGCCTTTTTGCCCCAAAATAAGAATTTCTGCCTTTTGCCTCAAAATATGGGGAATTTCAGCATTTTACCTCAAAATAAGAAAAATTTCAGCCTTTTTGCACCAAAATATGGGAAATTTCTTCTTTTTGGCCTCCAAAATAAAGGGAATTTCTGCATTTTTGCACCAATATTAGTGGAATTTCTGCAATTTTGCTCCAAAATACGGGTCATTTCTGCAATTTTGCCCGAAATTAAGAAGATTTTCTGAATTTTTGCCCTCAAATAAGGGAAATTTCTGCAATTTTATTCAAAAATAAGGGGAATTTCTGCATTTTGCCCAAAAATAAGAAAAATTTTTGCTTTTTTTCCCTGAAATAAGTGAAATTTCTGCAATTTTGCCCTAAAATAAGGGAAATTTCTGCAATTTTTCCACATAATAAAGCAAATTTCTGCAATTTTTCCCCAAAATAAGGGAAATTTCTGTTTTTTGCCCTCAAATAATGGAAATTTCTGCAATTTTGCCCTAAAATAGGGGAATTTCTGCCTTTTGCCCCAAAATAAGGGGAATTTCTGCGTTTTTGCCACAAAATAAAACAAATTACTGCATGTTTTACTTCATAATTAGGTGAATTTCTGCAATATTGCTCCAAAATACGAAGATTTTCTGCCTTTTTCGCCGAAAATAAGGGGAATTTCTGCCATTTTGCCGTGAAATAAGTGAAATTTCTGCAGTTTTTCCTCAAAATAAGAGGAATTTCTGTCTTTTTGCCCAACAATTAGAAGAATTTCTGCAATTTTGCTTCAAAATACGAGGAATTTCTGCATTTTTGCCCGAAAATAAAGGGAATGTATACCTTTTTGCCATAAAAAAGGGAAATTTCTTCACTTTTGCCCCAAAATAAGGAAATTTTCCGACTTTTTGACTCAAAATAAGTGCAATTTCTGCCTTTTCCCCAAAAATAAACGGAATTTCTCTCTTTTTGCCCCCAAATAAGGGGAATTTCTGAATTTTTGCCCTGAAATAAGTGAAATTTCTAAAATTTTTCCCCAAGATAACGGAAATGTCTGCTTTTTGCCCCAAAATAAGGGGAATTTCTGCCTTTTTGCCCCCAAATAAGAAGAATTTCAGCCTTTTTACCTCAAAATAAGGGGAATTTCTGCCTTTTTGCCCCAAAATATGGGGAATTTCTGCCTTTTTGCCCCCAAAAAAGAAAAATTTTAGCAATCTTTTACTAAAATAAAAGAAATTTCTTCCTTTTTGCCCCAAAATAAGAGAAATTTTTGCCTTTTTCCCTTAAATAAGTGAATTTTCTGCAATTTTGCCCCAAAATAAGGAAAATTTCTGCCATTTTGCCCCAATGTAAAGGAAATTTCTGCAATTTTGCCCCAAAATAAGGGGATTTTCTGACTTTTTGCTCTTGAAAAAAGGGGATTTTCTGTCTTTTTACCCCAAAATACAGAGAATTTCTGCATTTTTGCCCGAAAATTATGAGAATTTCTGCAATTTTTCTTCAAAATACGGAAAATTTCTGACTTTTAGCCCCAAAATAAAGGGAATTTCTGCATTTTTCCTTAATATTATGGGAATTTCTGCATTTTACCTCTAAATCAGGGGAATTTCTGCATTTTACCTAAAAATAAGAAGAATTTCTGCCTTTTACCCCAAAATATGGGGAATTTCTGCCTTTTTGTTCTAAAATAAAGAAAATTTCTTCAATTTTGTACCATAATAAAAGAAATTTCTCCTTTTTGCCCAAAAATAAGGGAAATTTCTGACGTTTTACCCTGATATAAATGAAATTTCTGCAATTTTGCGCGAAAATAAGGGAAATTTGTGTCTTTTTGCCCCAAAATAAGGGGAATTTCTGCCTTTTGCCCCAAAATATGGGGAATTTCAGCATTTTACCCCCAAATAAGGGGAATTTCTGCCTTTTTGCCCTGAAATATGAGAAATTTCTGCAATTTTACCACAAAATAAGGTGAATTTCTGCCTTTTGCCCCAAAATAATGGGAATTTCTTCCTTTTTGCTCCAAAATAAGAAAAATTTTTGCTTTGTTTTCTGAAATAAGTGAAATTTCTGCAATTTTGCCCTAAAATAAGGGAAATTTCTCAATTTTTCTCCATAATAAAGCAAATTTCTGCAATTTTGCCCCAAAATAAGGAAAATTTCTGTTTTTTGTCCCAAAATAAGGGGAATTTCTGCCTTTTTGCCCCAAAATAAGAAAAATATTTGTATTTTTTTTCTGAAATAAGTGAAATTTCTGCAATTTTGCCCTAAAATAATGGAAATTTCTGCACTTTTTCCCCATAATAAACCAAATTTCTGCAATTTGGCCCCAAAATAAGGGGAATTTCTGTTTTTTGCCCCCAAATAAAGCAAATTTCTGCAATTTTGCCCCAAAATAAGGGGAATTTCTGTTTTTTGTCCCCGAATAAGGGAAAGTTTTGCAAATTTTGCCCTAAAATAAGGGGAAATTCGGCAATTTGCCCCAAAATAAGGGGAAATTCTGCCTTTTTGCCACAAAATATAGAAAATTACTGCATGTTTTACCCGAAAATCAGGTGAATATCTGCAATTTTGCTCCAAAAAACGAAGATTTTCTGCTTTTTTCGCTGAAAATAAGGGGAATTTCTGCCATTTTGCCGCGAAATAAGTGAAATTTCTGCAGTTTTACCCTAAATTAAAGCAAATTTCTGCCTTTATGCCCCAAAATTAGGAAAATTTCTGCAATTTTGCTTCAAAATACAGGGAATTTCTGCCTTTTTGCCCGAAAATAAAAGGAATGTACACCTTTTTGCCATAAAAAAGGGAAATTTCTTCACTTTTGCCCCAAAATAAGGGGATTTTCAGCCTTTTTGACTCAAAATAAGTGCAATTTCTGCCTTTTCCCCAAAAATAAACGGAATTTCTGTATTTTTGCCCCAAAATAAGGGGAATTTTTGACTTTTTGCCCTGAAATAAGTGAAATTTCTAAAATTTTTCCCCAAAATAAGGGAAATGTCTGCTTTTTGCCCCAAAATAAGGGGAATTTCTGCCTTTTAGCCCCAAAATAAAGGGAATTTCTGCATTTTACCTCAAAATAAGAATAATTTCTGCATTTTGCTCCAAAATATGGGGAATTTCTGCCTTTTTGTTCCAAAATAAGGAAAATTTCTTTAATTTTGTACCATAATAAAAGAAATTTCTGCTTTTTGCCCCAAAATAAGGGGAATTTCTGACTTTTTGCCCTGAAATAAGTGAAATTTCTAAAATTTTTCCCCAAAATAAGGGAAATGTCTGCTTTTTGCCCCAAAATAATAGGAATTTCTGCCTTTTTGCCCCCAAACAAGGGGAATTTCAGCTTTTTTACCTCAAAATAAGGGAAATTTCTGCCTTTTTGCCCCAAAATAGGAAAAATTTCTGCAAATTTGTACCAAAATAAAAGAAATTTCTGCCTTATTGCCCCAAAATAAGAGAAATTTCTGCCTTTTTTCCCTGAAATAAGTGAAATTTCTGCAATTTTGCCCCAAAATAAGTAAAATTTCTGCAATTTTGCCACAAAGTAAAGGAAATTTCTAAAATTTTGCCCCAAATAATGGGAATTTCTGACTTTATGCACCCGAAAAATGGAGATTTTCTTTCTTTTTGCCCCAAAATAAGGAGAATTTCAGCCTTTTTACCGGAAAATCAAGAGAATTTCTGCAATTTTTTTTCAGAATACGGAAAATTTCTGCCTTTTAGCTCTAAAATAAATGGAATTTCTGCATTTCTCCCTAATATTAAGGGAATTTCTATATTTTACCTCTAAATAAGGGGAATTTCTTCATTTTACCTCAAAATAAGAACCATTTCTGCCTTTTACCTCAAAATATGGGGAATTTCTGACTTTTTCTTCCAAAAAAAAAAATTTCATTTATGTACCATAAGAAAAGAAATTTCTCCTTTTTGACTCAAAATAAGGGAAATTTCTGACTTTTTACCCTGAAATAAATGAAATTTCTGAAATTTTGCCCGAAAATAAGGAAAATTTGTGGCTTTTTGCCCCAAAATAAGGGGAATTTCTGCCTTTTGCCCCAAAATATGGGGAATTTCAGCATTTTACCTCAAAATAAGGGGAATTACTTCCTTTTTGCCCTGAAATATGTGAAATTTCTGCAATTTTACCCCAAAATAAGGTGAATTTCTGCCTTTTGCCCCAAAATAATAGGAATTTCTGCCTTTTTGCCCCAAAATAAGAAAAATTTTTCCTTTATTTTCTGAAATAAGTGAAATTTCTGCAATTTTGGCCTAAAATAAGGGAAATTTCTGCAATTTTTCCCAATAATAAAGCAAATTTCTGCAATTTTGCCCCAAATTAAGGGGAATTTCTGGTCTTTTCCCACAAATAAGGGAAATTTCTGCAATTTTGCCCTAAAATAAGGGGAATTTCTGCCATTTGACCCAAAATAAGGGGAATTTGTGCCTTTTTGCCACAGAATATAGAAAATTACTGCATGTTTTACCCCAAAATTAGGTGAATTTTCAATTTTGCTCCAAAATACGAGGATTTTCTGCATTTTTCGCTGAAAATAAGGGGAATTTCTGCCATCTTGCCGCGAAATAAGTGAAATTTCTGCAGTTTTACCCCAAAATAAGAAGAATTTCTGCCTTTTTGCCACAAAATTAGGGGAATTTCTGCAATTTTGCTCCAAAATACAGGGAATTTCTGCCTATTTGCCCGAAAATAATGGGAATGCATACCTTTTTGCCATAAAAAAGGGAATTTTCTTCACTTTTGCCATAAAATAGGGGGATTTTCTGCCTTTTATCTAAAAATAAGTGCAATTTCTGCCTTTTCCCCAAAAATAAAAGGAATTTCTGTTATTTTGCACAAAAATAAGGGGAATTTCTGCCTTTTTGCCCCAAAATAAGGGGAATTTCAGCCTTTTTTCTCAAAATAAGGGGAATTTCTGCCTTTTGCCCCAAAATATGGGGAATTTCTGCATTTTTGCCCCAAAATAAGAAAAATTTCTGCAATTTTGTACCAAAATAAAAAAAATTTCTGCCTCTTTGCCCCAAAATAAGAGAAATTTCTGCCATTTTTTACCTGAAATAAGTGAAATTTCTGCAATTTTACCCCAAAATAAGAGAAATTTCTGCAATTTTGCCCTAAAAGTATAGGAAATTTCTGCAATTTTGCCCAAAATAAAAGGAATTTCTGAATTTTTGCAACCGAAAAAAGGAGATTTTCTGACTTTTTGCCCCAAAATAAGGAGAATTTCAGCCTTTTTGCCAGAAAATAATGAGAATTTCTGCAATTTTTCTTCAAAATACGAAAAATTTCTGCCTTTTAGCTCCAAAATAAAGTGAATTTCTGCATTTTTCCCAATATTAGGGGAATTTCTGCATTTTGCCTCTAAATAAGAGGAATTTCTGCATTTTACCTCAAAATAAGAAGAATTTCTGCCTTTTACCCCAAAATAAGGTGAATTTCTGCCTTTTTGCCACAAAATAATGGGAATTTCTGCCTTTTTGCCCCAAAATAAGAAAAAATTTTGCTTTTTTTTCTGAAATAAGTGAAATTTCTGCAATTTTGCCCTAAAATGAGGGAAATTTCTGCACTTTTTCCCCATAATAAAGCAAATTTCTGCAATTTTGCCCCAAAATAAGGGGAATTTCTGTTTTTGCCCCCAAATAAAATTTCTGCAATTTTGCCCCAAAATAAGGGGAATTTCTGTTTTTTGCCCCCGAATAAGGAAAAGTTTTGCAAATTTTGCCCTAAAATAAGGGGAATTTCGGCAATTTGCCCCAAAATAAGGGGAAATTCTGCCTTTTTGCCACAAAATAAAGAAAATTACTGCATGTTTTACCCCAAAATTAGGTGAATATCTGCAATTTTGCTCCAAAAAACGAGGATTTTCTGCCTTTTTCGCCGAAAATAAGGGAAATTTCTGCCATTTTGCCGCGAAATAAGTGAAATTTCTGCAGTTTTACCCTAAATTAAAGCAAATTTCTGCCTTTATGCCCCAAAATTAGTAAATTTCTTCAATTTTGCTTCAAAATACGGGGAATTTCTGCCTTTTTGCCCGAAAATAAAGGGAATGTACACCTTTTTGCCATAAAAAAGGGAAATTTCTTCACTTTTGCCCCAAAATAAGGGGATTTTCCACCTTTTTGACTCAAAATAAGTGCAATTTCTGCCTTTTCTCCAAAAATAAACGGAATTTCTGTCTTTTTGCCCCAAAATAAGGGGAATTTCTGACTTTTTGCCCTGAAATAAGTGAAATTTCTAAAATTTTTCCCCAACATAAGGGAAATGTCTGCTTTTTGCCCCAAAATAAGGGGAATTTCTGCCTTTTAGCCCCAAAATAAAAGGAATTTCTGCATTTTACCTCAAAATAAGAATAATTTCTGTATTTTGCTCCAAAATATGGGGAATTTCTGCCTTTTTGTTCCAAAATAAGAAAAATTTCTGCAATTTTGTACCAAAATAAAAGAAATTTTTGCAATTTTGCCCCAAAGTAAAGGAAATTTCTGCAATTTTGCCCCAAATAAGGGGAATTTCTGAATTTTTGCAACCGAAAAAAGGAGATTTTCTGACTTTTTGCCCCAAAATAAGGAGAATTTCAGCCTTTTTGCCCGAAAATAATGAGAATTTCTGCAATTTTTCTTCAAAATACGAAAAATTTCTGCCTTTTAGCTCCAAAATAAAGTGAATTTCTGCATTTTTTTCCAATATTAGGGGAATTTCTGCATTTTACCTCTAAATACGGGGAATTTCTGCATTTTAACTCAAAATAGGAAGAATTTCTGCCTTTTACCCCAAAATAAGGTGAATTTCTGCCTTTTTGCCACAAAATAATGGGAATTTCTGCCTTTTTGCCCCAAAATAAGAAAAAATTTTGCTTTTTTTCTGAAATAAGTGAAATTTCTGCAATTTTGCCCTAAAATAAGGGAAATTTTTGCAATTTTTCCCCAAAATAAGGGGAATTTCTGTTTTTTTGCCCCCAAATAAAGCAAATTTCTGCAATTTTGCCCCAAAATAAGGGGAATTTCTGTTTTTTGCCCACGAATAAGGGAAATTTTTGCAAATTTTGCCCTAAAATAAGGGGAATTTCTGCCTTTTGCCTCAAAATAAGGGGAAATTCTGCCTTTTTGCCGCAAAATAAAGAAAATTACTGCATGTTTTACCCTAAATTTAGGTGAATATCTGCAATTTTGCTCCAAAATACGAGGATTTTCTGCCTTTTTCGCCAAAAATAAGAGGAATTTCTGCCATTTTTCCGCAAAATAAGTGAAATTTCTGCAGTTTTACCCTAAATTAATAGGAATTTCTGCCTTTTTGCCCCAAAATTAGGAAAATTTCTTTAATTTTGCTTCAAAATACGGGGAATTTCTGCCTTTTTGCCCGAAAATATAGGGAATGTACACCTTTTTGCAATAAAAAAGGGAAATTTCTTCACTTTTGCCCCAAAATAAGGGGATTTTCCGCCTTTTTGACTCAAAATAAGTGCAATTTCTGACTTTTCCCCAAAAATAAACGAAATTTCTGTCTTTTTGCCCCAATATAAGGGGAATTTCTAACTTTTTGCCCTGAAATAAGTGAAATTTCTAAAATTTTTCCCCAAAATAAGGGAAATGTCTGCTTTTTGCCCCAAAATAATAGGAATTTCTGCCTTTTGTCCCCAAATAAGGGGAATTTCAGCCTTTTTACCTCAAAATAAGTAGAATTTCTGCCTTTTTGCCCCAAAATAGGAAAAATTTCTGCAAATTTGTACCAAAATAAAAGAAATTTCTGCCTTTTTGCCCCAAAATAAGAGAAATTTCTGCCTTTTTTCCCTGAAATAAGTGAAATTTCTGCAATTTTGCCCCAAAATAAGTAAAATTTCTGCAATTTTGCCACAAAGTAAAGGAAATTTCTGGAATTTTGCCCCAAATAAAGGGAATTTCTGACTTTATGCACCCGAAAAATGGAGATTTTCTTTCTTTTTGCCACAAAATAAGGAGAATTTCAGCCTTTTTGCCGGAAAATCATGAGAATTTCTGCAATTTTTTTTTAGAATACGGAAAATTTCTGCCTTTTAGCTCTAAAATAAAGGGAATTTCTGCATTTTTCCCTAATATTAAGGGAATTTCTATATTTTACCTCTAAATAAGGAGAATTTCTGCATTTTACCTCAAAATAAGAACCATTTCTGCCTTTTACCCCCAAATATGGGGAATTTCTGAGTTTTTCTTCCAAAATAAAAAAAAATTTTTCATTTTTGTACCATAATAAAAGAAATTTCTCCTTTTTGACCCAAAATAAGGGGAATTTCGACTTTTTACCCTGAAATAAATAAAATTTCTGAAATTTTGCCCGAAAATAAGGGAAATTTGTGGCTTTTTGCCTCAAAATAAGGGGAATTTCTGCCTTTTGCCCTAAAATATGGGGAATTTCTTCAATTTTACCCCAAAATAAGGTGAATTTCTGCCTTTTGCCCCAAAATAATAGAAATTTCTGCCTTTTTGCCCCAAAATAAAAAAAAAATTTTGCCTTGTTTCCCTGAAATAAGTGAAATTTCTGCAATTTTACCCCAAAATAAGGAAAATTTCTGCAATTTTGCCCCAAAGTAAAGGAAATTTCTGCAATTTTGCCCCAAATAAGGGGAATTTCTGAATTTTTGCAACCGAAAAAAGGAGATTTTCTGAATTTTTGCCCCAAAATAAGGAGAATTTCAGCCTTTTTGCCCGAAAATAATGAGAATTTCTGCAATTTTTCTTCAAAATACGAAAAATTTCTGCCTTTTAGCTCTAAAATAAAGTGAATTTCTGCATTTTTTCCCAATATTAGGGGAATTTCTGCATTTTACCTCTAAATAAAGGGAATTTCTGCATTTTACCTCAAAATAAGAAGAATTTGTGCCTTTTACCCCAAAATAAAGTGAATTTCTGCCTTTTTGCCACAAAATAATGGGAATTTCTGCCTTTTTGCGCCAAAATCAGAAAAAATTTTGCTTTTTTTTCTGAAATAAGTGAAATTTCTGCAATTTTGCCCTAAAATAAGGGAAATTTTTGCAATTTTTCCCCAAAATAAGGGGAATTTTGTTTTTTGCCCCCAAATAAAGCAAATTTCTGCAATTTTGCCCCAAAATAAGGGGAATTTCTGTTTTTTGCCCACGAATAAGGGAAATTTTTGCAAATTTTGCCCTAAAATAAGGGGAATTTCTGCCTTTTGCCTCAAAATAAGGGGAAATTCTGCCTTTTTGCCACTAAATATAGAAAATTACTGCATGTTTTACCCCAAATTTAGGTGAATATCTGCAATTTTGCTCCAAAATACGAGGATTATCTGCCTTTTTCGCCAAAAATAAGGGGAATTTCTGCCATTTTGCCGCGAAATAAGTGAAATTTCTGCAGTTTTACCCTAAATAAGCGAATTTCTGCCTTTTTGCCCCAAAATTAGGAAAATTTCTGCAATTTTGCTTCAAAATACGGGGAATTTCTGCCTTTTTGCCCGAAAATAAAGGGAATGTACACCTTTTTGCCTTAAAAAAGGGAAATTTCTTCAATTTGCCCCAAAATAAGGGGATTTTCCGCCTTTTTGACTCAAAATAAGTGCAATTTCTGCCTTTTCCCCAAAAATAAAAGGAATTTCTGTCTTTTTGCCCAAATATAAGGGGAATTTCTGCCTTTTTGCCCCAAAATAAGGGAAATTTCAGCCTTTTTCTCAAAATAAGAAGAATTTCTGCCTTTTTGCCCCAAAATAAGGAAAATTTCTGCAATTTTGTACCAAAATAAAAGAAATTTCTGCCTTTTTGCCTCAAAATAAGAGAAATTTCTGCCTTTTTTCCCTGAAATAAGTGAAATTTCTGCAATTTTACCCCAAAATAAGGGAAATTTCTGCAATTTTGCCTCAAAGTAAAGGAAATTTCTGCAATTTTGCACCAAATAAGGGGAATTTCTGAATTTTTGCAACCGAAAAAAGGAGATTTTCTGACTTTTTGCCCCAAAATAAGGAGAATTTCAGCCTTTTTCCCAAAAATAATGAGAATTTCTGCAATTCTTCTTCAAAATACAAAAAATTTCTGCCTTTTAGCTCCAAAATAAAGTGAATTTCTGCATTTTTTTCCAATATTAGGGGAATTTTTGCATTTTACCTCTAAATAAGGGGAATTTCTGCATTTTACCTCAAAATAAGAAGAATTTGTGCCTTTTACCCCAAAATAAAGTGAATTTCTGCCTTTTTGCCACAAAATAATGGGAATTTCTGCCTTTTTACCCCAAAATAAGAAAAAAGTTTGCTTTTTTTTTCTGAAATAAGTGAAATTTCTGCAATTTTGCCCTAAAATAAGGGAAATTTCTGCAATTTGTCCCCATAATAAAGCAAATTTCTGCAATTTTGCCCAAAATAAGGGGAATTTCTGTTTTTTGCCCCCAAATAAAGCAAATTTCTGCCATTTTGCCCCAAAATAAGGGGAATTTCTGTTTTTTGCCCCCGAATAAGGGAATTTTTTGCAAATTTTGCCCTAAAATAAGGGGAATTTCTGCCATTTGCCCCAAAATATAGGGAAATTCTGCCTGTTTGCCACAAAATAAAGAAAATTACTGCATGTTTTACCCCAAAATTAGGTGAATATCTGCAATTTTGCTCAAAAATACGAGGATTTTCTGCATTTTTCGCCAAAAGTAAGGGGAGTTTCTGCCATTTTGCCGCGAAATAAGTGAAATTTCTGCAGTTTTACCCTAAATTAAGGGAAATTTCTGCCTTGTTGCCCCAAAATTAGGAAAATTTCTGCAATTTTGCTTCAAAATACGAGGAATTTCTGCCTTTTTGCCCGAAAATAAAGGGAATGTACACCTTTTTGCCATAAAAAAGGGAAATTTCTTCACTTTTGCCCCAAAATAAGGGGATTTTCCGCCTTTTTGACTCAAAATAAGTGCAATTTCTGCCTTTTCCCCAAAAATAAACGGAATTTCTGTCTTTTTGCCCCAAAATAAGGGGAATTTTTTGACTTTTTGCCCTGAAATAAGTGAAATTTCTAAAATTTTTCCCCAAAATAAGGGAAATGTCTGCTTTTTGCCCCAAAATATGGGGAATTTCTGCTTTTTAGCCCCAAAATAAAGGGAATTTCTGCATTTTACCTCAAAATAAGAATAATTTCAGCATTTTGCTCCAAAATATTGGGAATTTCTGCCTTTTTGTTCCAAAATAAGAAAAATTTCTTCAATTTTGTACCATAAGAAAAAAAATTTCTGATTTTTGCCCCAAAATAAGGGGAATTTCTGACTTTTTGCCCTGAAATAAGTGAAATTTCTAAAATTTTTCCCAAAATAAGGGAAATGTCTGCTTTTTGCCCCAAAATAATAGGAATTTCTGCCTTTTTGCCCCCAAATAAGGGGAATTTCAGCCTTTTTACCCCAAAATAAGGGGAATTTCTGCCTTTTTGCCCCAAAATAGGAAAAATTTCTGCAAATTTGTAACAAAATAAAAGAAATTTCTGCCTTTTTGCCCCAAAATAAGAGAAATTTCTGCCTTTTTCCCTGAAATAAGTGAAATTTCTGCAATTTTGCCCCAAAATAAGTGAAATTTCTGCAATTTTGCCACAAAGTAAAGGAAATTTCTGGAATTTTGCCACAAATAAAGGGAATTTCTGACTTTTTGCACCAGAAAAATGGAGATTTTCTTTCTTTTTGCCCAAAAATAAGGAGAATTTCAGCCTTTTTGCCCGAAAATCATGAGAATTTCTGCAATTTTTTATCAAAATACGGAAAATTTCTGCCTTTTAGCTCTAAAATAAAGGAATTTCTGCATTTTTCCCCAATATTAAGGGAATTTCTACATTTTACCTCTAAATAAGGGGAATTTCTGCATTTTACCTCAAAATAAGAACCATTTCTGCCTTTTACCCTAAATTATGGAGAATTTCTGCCTTTTTATTCCAAAATAAAAAAAATTTTCTTCAATTTTGTACCATAATAAAAGAAATTTCTCTTTTTTGCCCCAATATAAGGGGAATTTCTGACTTTTTACCCTGAGATAAATGAAATTTCTGAAATTTTGCCCGAAAATGAGGGAAATTTGTGGCTATTTGCCAACAAATATGGGGAATTTCAGCATTTTACCTCAAAATAAAGGGAATTTCTGCCTTTTTGCCCTGAAATATGTGAAATTTCTGCAATTTTACCCCAAAATAAGGTGAATTTCTGCCTTTTGCCCAAAAATAATAGGAATTTCTGCCTTTTTGCCCCAAAATAAGAAAAATTTTTGCTTTTTTTTCTGTAATAAGTGAAATTTCTGCAATTTTGGAATAAAAATAAGGGATATTTCTGCAATTTTTCCCCATAATAAAGCAAATTTGTGCAATTTTGCCCCAAAAAAAGGGGAATTTCTGGTTTTTGCCCACAAATAAGGGAAATTTTTGCACTTTTGCCCTAAAATAAGGGGAATTTCTGCCATTTGACCCAAAATAAGTGGAATTTCTGCCTTTTTGCCACAAAATATAGAAAATTAATGCATGTTTAACCCCAAAATTAGGTGAATTTCTGCAATTTTGCTCCAAAATACGAGGATTTTCTGCGTTATTCGCCGAAAATAAGGGGAATTTCTGCCATCTTGCCGCGAAATAATTGAAATTTCTACAGTTTTACCACAAAATAAGAGGAATTTCTGCCTTTTTACCCCAAAATTAGGGGAATTTCTGCAATTTTACTCCAAAATACGGGGAATTTCTGCCTTTTTGCCCGAAAATAAAGGGAATGTATACTTTTTGCCATAAAAAAGGGAAATTTCTTCACTTTTGCCCCAAAATAAGGTGATTTTCCGCCTTTTTGACTCAAAATAAGTGCAATTTCTGCCTTTTCCCCAAAAATAAACGGAATTTCTGTCTTTTTGCCGCAAAATAAGGAAAATTTCTGACTTTATGCCCTGAAATAAGTGAAATTTATAAAATTTTTCCCCAAAATAAGAGAAATGTCTGCTTTTTGCCCCTAAATACGGGGAATTTCTGCCTTTTAGCTCGAAAATAAAGGGAATTTCTGCATTTACCTCAAAATAAGAATAATTTCTGCATTTTGCTCCAAAATATGGAGAATTTCTGCCTTTTTGTTCCAAAATAAGGAAAATTTCGTCAATTTTGTACCATAATAAAAGAAATTTCTGCTTTTTGCCCCAAAATAAGGGGAATTTCTGACTTTTTGCCCTGAAATAAGTGAAATTTCTAAAATTTTTCCCCAAAATAAGGGAAATGTTTTCTTTTTGCCTCAAAATTAGGAGAATTTCTGCCTTTTTGCCCCCAAATAAGGGGAATTTCAGCCTTTTTACCTCAAAATAAAAGGAATTTCTGCTTTTTTGCCCCAAAATAGGAAAAATTTCTGCAATTTTGTACCAAAATAAAAGAAATTTTTGCCTTTTGCCCCAAAATAAAAGAAATTTCTGCCTTTTTCCCTGAAATAAGTGAAATTTCTGCATTTTTGCCCCAAAATAAAAGAAATTTCTGCAATTTTGCCCCAAAATAAGGGGAATTTCTGGTTTTTGCCAACAAATATGAGAAATTTCTGCAATTTTGCCCTAAAATAAGGAGAATTCCTGCCATTTGACCCAAAATAAGTGGAATTTCTGCCTTTTTGCCACAAAATATAGAAAATTACTGCATGTTTTACCCCAAATTTAGGTGAATTTCTGCAATTTTGCTCCAAAATACGAGGATTTTCTGCGTTTTTCACTGAAAATAAGGGGAATTTCTGCCATCTTGCCGCGAAATAAGTGAAATTTCTGCAGTTTTACCCTAAAATAAGAGGAATTTCTGACTTTTTGCCCCAAAATTAGGGAAATTTCTGCAATTTTGCTCCAAAATACGGGGAATTTCTGCCTTTTTGCCCGAAAATAAAGGGAATGTATACTTTTTGCCATAAAAAAGGGAAATTTCTTCACTTTTGCCCCAAAATAAGGTGATTTTCCGCCTTTTTGACTCAAAATAAGTGCAATTTCTGGCTTTTCCCCAAAAATAAACGGAATATTTGTCTTTTTGCCGCAAAATAAGGAAAATTTCTGACTTTATGCCCTGAAATAAGTGAAATTTATAAAATTTTTCCCCAAAATAAGAGAAATGTCTGCTTTTTGCCCCTAAATAAGGGGAATTTCTGCCTTTTAGCTCGAAAATAAAGGGAATTTCTGCATTTACCTCAAAATAAGAATAATTTCTGCATTTTGCTCCAAAATATGGAGAATTTCTGCCTTTTTGTTCCAAAATAAGGAAAATTTCGTCAATTTTGTACCATAATAAAAGAAATTTCTGCTTTTTGCCCCAAAATAAGGGGAATTTCTGACTTTTTGCCCTGAAATAAGTGAAATTTCTAAAATTTTTCCCCAAAATAAGGGAAATGTTTTCTTTTTGCCTCAAAATTAGGAGAATTTCTGCCTTTTTGCCCCCAAATAAGGGGAATTTCAGCCTTTTTATCTCAAAATAAAAGGAATTTCTGCTTTTTTGCCCCAAAATAAGAAAAATTTCTGCAATTTTGTACCAAAATAAAAGAAATTTTTGCCCTTTTCCCCAAAATAAAAGAAATTTCAGCCTTTTTCCCTGAAATAAGAGAAATTTCTGCATTTTTGCCCCAAAATAAGGGGAATTTCTGGTTTTTGCCAACAAATATGAGAAATTTCTGCAATTTTGCCCTAAAATAAGGAGAATTCCTGCCATTTGACCCAAAATAAGTGGAATTTCTGCCTTTTTGCCACAAAATATATAAATTACTGCATGTTTTACCCCAAATTTAGGTGAATTTCTGCAATTTTGCTCCAAAATACGAGGATTTTCTGCGTTTTTCGCCGAAAATAAGAGGAATTTCTGCCATCTTGGCGCGAAATAAGTGAAATTTCTGCAGTTTTACCCCAAAATAAGGGGAATTTCTGCCTTTTTGCCCCAAAATTAGGGAAATTTCTGCAATTTTGCTCCAAAATACGGAGAATTTCTGCCTTTTTGCCCGAAAATAAAAGGAATGTATACTTTTTGCCATAAAAAAGGGAAATTTCTTCACTTTTGCCACAAAATAAGGTGATTTTCCGCCTTTTTGACTCAAAATAAGTGCAATTTCTGGCTTTTCCCCAAAAATAAACGGAATATTTGTCTTTTTGCCGCAAAATAAGGAAAATTTCTGACTTTATGCCCTGAAATAAGTGAAATTTTTAAAATTTTTCACCAAAATAAGAGAAATGTCTGCTTTTTGCCCCTAAATATGGGGAATTTCTGCCTTTTAGCCAAAAATAAAGGGAATTTCTGCATTTTACCTCAAAATAAGAATAATTTCTGCATTTTGCTCCAAAATATGGAGAATTTCTGCCTTTTTGTTCCAAAATAAGGAAAATTTCGTCAATTTTGTACCATAATAAAAGAAATTTCTGCTTTTAGCCCCAAAATAAGGGGAATTTCTGACTTTTTGCCCTAAAATAAGTGAAATTACTAAAATTTTTCCTCAAAATAAGTGAAATGTTTTCTTTTTGCCTCAAAATTAGGAGAATTTCTGCCTTTTTGCCCCCAAATAAGGGGAATTTCTGCTTTTTTGCCCCAAAATAGGAAAAATTTCTGCAATTTTGTACCAAAATAAAAGAAATTTTTGCTTTTGCCCCAAAATAAGAGAAATTTCTGCCTTTTTTCCCTGAAATAAGTGAAATTTGTGCATTTTTGCCCCAAAATAATAGAAATTTCCTCAATTTTGACCCAAAGTAAAGGAAATTTCTGCAATTTTGCCTCAAAAAAGAAGAATTTCTGAATTTTTGCACTCGAAAAAAGAGGATTTTCTGTGTTTTTGCCCCAAAATAAAGAGAATTTCAGCTTTTTAGCCTGAAAATTATGAGAATTTCTGCAATTTTTCTTCAAAATACGGAAAATTTCTGCCTTTTAGCCCCAAAATAAAGGGAATTTCTGCATTTTTCCCCAATATTAGGGGAATTTATACATTTTACCTCCAAATAAGGGGAATTTCTGCATTTTACCTCAAAATAAGAAGAATTTCTGCCTTTTACCACAAAATATGGGGAATTTCTGCCTTTTTGTTCCAAAATAAAGAAAATTTCTTCAATTCTGTACCATAATAAAAAAATTTATCCTTTTTGCCCCAAAATAAGGGGAATTTCTGACTTTTTACCCTGAAATAAATGAAATTTTTGCAATTTTGCCCAAAAATAAGGGAAATTTGTGGCTTTTTGCCCCAAAATAAGGGGAATTTCTGCCTTTTGCCATAAATATGAGGAATTTCAGCATTTTACCTCAAAATAAGGGGAATTTCTGCATTTTGCCCTGAAATATGTGAAAATTCTGCAATTTTATTCCAAAATAAGGTGAATTTCTGCCTTTTTGCCCCAAAATAATGGGAATTTTTGCCTTTTTGCCAAAAAATAAGAAAAATTTTTGCTTTTTTTTCTGAAATAAGTGAAATTTCTGTAATTTTGCCCTAAAAAAAGGGAAATTTCTGCAATTTTTCTCCATAATAAAGCAAATTTCTGCAATTATGCCCCAAAATAAGGGGAATTTCTGGTTTTTGCCCACAAATAAGGGAAATTTCTGCAATTTTGCCCTAAAATAAGGGGAATTTCTGCCATTTGCCCAAAATAAGGGGAATTTCTGCATTTTTGCCACAAAATATAGAAAATTACTGCATGTTTTACCCCAAAATTAGGTGAATTTCTACAATTTTGCTCCAAAATATGAGGATTTTCTGCGTTTTTCACCGAAAATAAGGGGAATCTGCCATCTTGCCGCGAAATAAGTGAAATTTTTGCAGTTTTACCCCAAAATAAGTGGAATTTCTGGTTTTTTGCACCAAAATTAGGGGAATTTCTGCAATTTTGCTCCAAAATACGGAAAATTTCTGCCTTTTTGCCCGTAAATAAAGGGAATATATACCTTTTTGCCATAAAAAAGGGAAATTTCTTCACTTTTGCCCCAAAATAAGGTGATTTTCCCCCTTTTTGACTCAAAATAAGTGCAATTTCTGACTTTTCCCCCAAAATAAACGGAATTTCTATCTTTTTGTTGCAAAATAAGGGGAATTTCTGACTTTATGCCCTGAAATAAGTGAAATTTCTAGAATTTTTCCCCAAAATAAGAGAAATGTTTGCTTTTGCCCCAAAATATGGGGAATTTATGCCTTTTTGCCCCAAAATAAGGAGAATTTCTGCATTTTGCCCAAAAATAAGAGAAATTTCTGCTTTTTTTCCCTGAAATAAGTGAAATTTCTGCAATTTTACCCCAAATTAACTGAAATTTCTACAATTTTGCCACAAAGTAAAGGAAATTTCTGCAATTTTGCCCCAAATAAAGGGAATTTCTGACTTTTTGCACCCGAGAAGAGGAGATTTTCTTTTTTTTGCCCCAAAATAAGAAGAATTTCAGCCTTTTTGCCCGAAAATCATGAGAATTTCTGCAATTTTTTTTCAAAATATGGAAAATTTCTGCCTTTTAGCTTTAAAATAAAGGGAATTTCTGCATTTTTCCCCAATATTAAGGGAATTTCTACATTTTACCTCTAAATAAGGGGAATTTCTGCATTTTACCTCAAAATAAGAACCATTTCTACGTTTTACCCCAAAATATGGGGAATTTCTGCCTTTTTATTCCAAAATAAAAAAAATTTCTTTAATTTTGTACCATAATAAAAGAAATTTCTCCTTTTTGCCCCAAAATAAGGGGAATTTCTGACTTTTTACCCTGAAATAAATGAAATTTCTAAAATTATGCCTGAAAATAAGAGAAATTTGTGGCTTTTTGCCACAAAATAAGGGGAATTTCTGCCTTTTGCCCCAAAATATGGGGAATTTCAGCATTTTACCTCAAAATAAGGGGAATTTCTGCCTTTTTGCCCTGAAATATGTGAAATTTCTGCAATTTTACCCCAAAATAAGGTGAATTTCTGCCTTTTGCCCCAAAATAATAGGAATTTCTGCCTTTTTGGCCCAAAATAAGAAAAATTTTTGCTTTTTTTTTAAAAATTAGTGAAATTTCTGCAATTTTGGCCTAAAATAAGGGAAATTTCTGCAATTTTTCCCCATAATAAAGCAAATTTCTGCAATTTTGCCCCAAAATAAGGGGAATTTCTGTTTTTTGCCAACAAATATGAGAAATTTCTGCAATTTTGCCCTAAAATAAGGGGAATTCCTGCCATTTGACCCAAAATAAGTGGAATTTCTGCCTTTTTGCCACAAAATAAAGAAAATTACTTCATGTTTTACCCCAAAATTAGGTGAATTTCTTCAATTTTGCTCCAAAATACGAGGATTTTCTGCGTTTTTCGCCGAAAATAAGGGGAATTTCAGCCATCTTGCCGATAATAAGTGAAATTTCTGCAGTTTTACCCCCAAATAAGGGGAATTTCTGCCTTTTTGCCCCAAAATTAGGGGAATTTCTGCAATTTTGCTCCATAATACGGGGAATTTCTGCCTTTTTGACCGAAAATAAAAGCAATGTATACTTTTTGCCATAAAAAAGAGAAATTTCTTCACTTTTGCCCCAAAATAAGGTGATTTTCCGCCTTTTTGACTCAAAATAAGTGCAATTTCTGACTTTTCCCCAAATATAAACGGAATTTCTGTCTTTTTGCCGCAAAATAAGGAAAATTTCTGACTTTATGCCATGAAATAAGTGAAATTTCTAAAATTTTTCCCCAAAATAAGAGAAATGTCTGCTTTTTGCCCCTAAATACGGGGAATTTCTACCTTTTAGCCCCAAAATAAAGGGAATTTCATCATTTTACCTCAAAATAAGAATAATTTCTGCATTTTGCTCCAAAATATGGAGAATTTCTGCCTTTTTGTTGCAAAATAAGAAAAATTTCGTCAATTTTGTACCGTAATAAAAAAAATTTCTCCTTTTTGCCCCAAAATAAGGGGAATTTCTGACTTTTTGCGCTGAAATAAGTGAAATTTCTAAAATTTTTCTCCAAAATAAAGGAAATGTTTTCTTTTTGCCTCAAAATAAGGAGAATTACTGCCTTTTTGCCCCCAAATAAGGGGAATTTCAGCCTTTTTACCTCAAAATAAGGGGAATTTCTGCCTTTTTGCCCCAAAATAGGAAAAATTTCTGCAATTTTGTACCAAAATAAAAGAAATTTTTGCCTTTTGGCCCAAAATAAAAGAAATTTCTGCCTTTTTCCCTTAAATAAGTGAAATTTCTGCAATTTTGCCCCAAAATAAGGGAAATTTCTGCAATTTTGACCCAAAGTAAAGGAAATTTCTGCAATTTTGCCTCAAAAAAGGGGAATTTCTGAATTTTTGCACTAGAAAAAAGGAGATTTTCTGTCTTTTTGCCTCAAAATAAGGAGAATTTCAGCCTTTTAGCCCGAAAATTATGAGAATTTCTGCAATTTTCTTCAAAATACGGAAAATTTCTGCCTTTTAGCCCCAAAATAAAGGGAATTTCTGCATTTTTCCCCAATATTAGGGGAATTTCTACATTTTACCTCTAAATAAGGGGAATTTCTGCATTTTACCTCAAAATAAGAAGAATTTCTGCCTTTTACCACAAAATATGGGGAATTTCTGCCTTTTTGTTCCAAAATAAAGAAAATTTCTTCAATTTTGTACCATAATAAAAAAAATTTATCCTTTTGGCCCAAAAGTATGGGGAATTTCTGACTTTTTACCCTGAAATAAATGAAATTTTTGCAATTTTGCCCAAAAATAAGGAAAATTTGTGGCTTTTTGCCCCAAAATAAGGGGAATTTCTGCCTTTTGCCATAAATATGGGGAATTTCAGCATTTTACCTCAAAATAAGGGGAATTTCTGCATTTTTGCCCTGAAATATGTAAAATTTCTGCAATTTTATTCCAAAATAAGGTGAATTTCTGCCTTTTTGCCCCAAAATAATGGGAATTTCTGCCTTTTTGCCCCAAAATAAGAAAAATTTTTGCTTTTTTTTCTGAAATAAGTGAAATTTCTGCAATTTTGCCCTAAAAAAAAGAAATTTCTGCAATTTTTCTCCATAATAAAGCAAATTTCTGGAATTATGCCCCAAAATAAGGGGAATTTCTGGTTTTTGCCCACAAATAAGGGAAATTTCTGCCATTTTGCCCTGAAATAAAGGGAATTCCTGCCATTTGCCCAATATAATGGGAATTTCTGATTTTTGCCACAAAATATAGAAAATTACTGCATGTTTTACCCCAAAATTAGGTGAATTTCTGCAATTTTGCTCCAAAATACGAGGATTTTCTGCGTTTTTGGCAGAAAATAATGGGAATTTCTGCCATCTTGCCGTGAAATAAGTGAAATTTTTGCAGTTTTACCCCAAAATAAGGGGGATTTCTGCTTTTTTGCCCCAAAATTAGGAGAATTTCTGCAATTTTGCTCCAAAATACGGGGAATTTCTGCCTTTTTGCCCGAAAATGAAGGGAATGTATACCTTTTTGCCATAAAAAAGGGAAATTTCTTCACTTTTGCCCCAAAAGAAGGTGATTTTCCGCCTTTTTGACTCAAAATAAGTGCAATTTCTGCCTTTTCCCCAAAAATAAACGGAATTTCTATCTTTTTTTGCAAAATAAGGGGAATTTCTGACTTTATGCCCTGAAATAAGTGAAATTTCTAAAATTTTATCCCAAAATAAGAGAAATGTCTGCTTTTGCCCCAAAATATGGGAAATTTATGGCTTTTTGCCCCAAAATAAGGGGACTTTCTGCATTTTGCCCCAAAATAAAAGAAATTTCTGCCTTTTTTCCCTGAAATAAGTGAAATTTCTGCAATTTTGCCCGAAAATAAGTGAAATTTCTGCAATTTTTCCACAAAGTAAAGGAAATTTCTGCAATTTTGCCCCAAATAAAGGGAATTTCTGACTTTTTGCACCTGAAAAAAGGAGATTTTCTTTCTTTTTGCCCCAAAATAAGGAGAATTTCAGGCTTTTTGCCCGAAGATCATGAGAATTTCTGCAATTTTTTATCAAAATACGGAAAATTTCTGCCTTTTAGCTCTAAAATAAAGGGAATTTCTGCATTTTTCCCCAATATTAAGGGAATTTCTACATTTTACCTCTAAATAAGGGGAATTTCTGCATTTTACCTCAAAATAAGAACCATTACTGCCTTTTACCCCAAATTATGGAGAATTTCTGCCTTTTTATTCCAAAATAAAAAAATTTTTCTTCAATTTTGTACCATAATAAAAGAAATTTCTCTTTTTTGCCCCAATATAAGGGGAATTTCTGACTTTTTACCCTGAGATAAATGAAATTTCTGAAATTTTGCCCGAAAATGAGGGAAATTTGTGGCTATTTGCCCACAAATATGGGGAATTTCAGCATTTTACCTCAAAATAAAGGGAATTTCTGCCTTTTTGCCCTGAAATATGTGAAATTTCTGCAATTTTACCCCAAAATAAGGTGAATTTCTGCCTTTTGCCCAAAAATAATAGGAATTTCTGCCTTTTTGCCCCAAAATAAGAAAAATTTTTGCTTTTTTTTCTGTAATAAGTGAAATTTCTGCAATTTTGGAATAAAAATAAGGGAAATTTCTGCAATTTTTCTCCATAATAAAGCAAATTTGTGCAATTTTGCCCCCAAAAAAGGGGAATTTCTGGTTTTTGCCCACAAATAAGGGAAATTTCTGCACTTTTGCCCTAAAATAAGGGGAATTTCTGCCATTTGACCCAAAATAAGTGGAATTTCTGCCTTTTTGCCACAAAATATAGAAAATTAATGCATGTTTAACCCCAAAATTAGGTGAATTTCTGCAATTTTGCTCCAAAATACGAGGATTTTCTGCGTTATTCGCCGAAAATAAAAGGAATTTCTGCCATCTTGCCGCGAAATAATTGAAATTTCTACAGTTTTACCACAAAATAAGAGGAATTTCTGCCTTTTTGCCCCAAAATTAGGGGAATTTCTGCAATTTTACTCCAAAATACGGGGAATTTCTGCCTTTTTGCCCGAAAATAAAGGGAATGTATACTTTTTGCCATAAAAAAGGGAAATTTCTTCACTTTTGCCCCAAAATAAGGTGATTTTCCGCCTTTTTGACTCAAAATAAGTGCAATTTCTGCCTTTTCCCCAAAAATAAACGGAATTTCTGTCTTTTTGCCGCAAAATAAGGAAAATTTCTGACTTTATGCCCTGAAATAAGTGAAATTTATAAAATTTTTCCCCAAAATAAGAGAAATGTCTGCTTTTTGCCCCTAAATACGGGGAATTTCTGCCTTTTAGCTCGAAAATAAAGGGAATTTCTGCATTTACCTCAAAATAAGAATAATTTCTGCATTTTGCTCCAAAATATGGAGAATTTCTGCCTTTTTGTTCCAAAATAAGGAAAATTTCGTCAATTTTGTACCATAATAAAAGAAATTTCTGCTTTTTGCCCCAAAATAAGGGGAATTTCTGACTTTTTGCCCTGAAATAAGTGAAATTTCTAAAATTTTTCCCCAAAATAAGGGAAATGTTTTCTTTTTGCCTCAAAATTAGGAGAATTTCTGCCTTTTTGCCCCCAAATAAGGGGAATTTCAGCCTTTTTACCTCAAAATAAAAGGAATTTCTGCTTTTTTGCCCCAAAATAGGAAAAATTTCTGCAATTTTGTACCAAAATAAAAGAAATTTTTGCCTTTTGCCCCAAAATAAAAGAAATTTCTGCCTTTTTCCCTAAAATAAGTGAAATTTCTGCATTTTTGCCCCAAAATAAGGGAAATTTCTGCAATTTTGCCCCAAAATAAGGGGAATTTCTGGTTTTTGCCAACAAATATGAGAAATTTCTGCAATTTTGCCCTAAAATAAGAGAATTCCTGCCATTTGACCCAAAATAAGTGGAATTTCTGCCTTTTTGCCACAAAATATAGAAAATTACTGCATGTTTTACCCCAAATTTAGGTGAATTTCTGCAATTTTGCTCCAAAATACGAGGATTTTCTGCGTTTCTCACCGAAAATAAGGGGAATTTCTGCCATCTTGCCGCAAAATAAGTGAAATTTCTGCAGTTTTACCCCAAAATAAGGGGAATTTCTGCCTTTTTGTCCCAAAATTAGAGAAATTTCTGCAATTTTGCTCCAAAATACGGGGAATTTCTGCCTTTTTGCCCGAAAATAAAGGGAATGTATACTTTTTGCCATAAAAAAGGGAAATTTCTTCACTTTTGCCCCAAAATAAGGTGATTTTCCGCCTTTTTGACTCAAAATAAGTGCATTTTCTGCCTTTTCCCCAAAAATAAACGGAATTTCTGTCTTTTTGCCGCAAAATAAGGAAAATTTCTGACTTTATGCCCTGAAATAAGTGAAATTTATAAAATTTTTCCCCAAAATAAGAGAAATGTCTGCTTTTTGCCCCTAAATACGGGGAATTTCTGCCTTTTAGCTCGAAAATATAGGGAATTTCTGCATTTACCTCAAAATAAGAATAATTTCTGCATTTTGCTCCAAAATATGGAGAATTTCTGCCTTTTTGTTCCAAAATAAGGAAAATTTCGTCAATTTTGTACCATAATAAAAGAAATTTCTGCTTTTTGCCCCAAAATAAGGGGAATTTCTGACTTTTTGCCCTGAAATAAGTGAAATTTCTAAAATTTTTCCCCAAAATAAGGGAAATGTTTTCTTTTTGCCTCAAAATTAGGAGAATTTCTGCCTTTTTGCCCCCAAATAAGGGGAATTTCAGCCTTTTTACCTCAAAATAAAAAAAATTTCTGCTTTTTTGCCCCAAAATAGGAAAAATTTCTGCAATTTTGTACCAAAATAAAAGAAATTTTTGCCTTTTGCCCCAAAATAAAAGAAATTTCTGCCTTTTTCCCTAAAATAAGTGAAATTTCTGCATTTTTGCCCCAAAATAAGGGAAATTTCTGCAATTTTGCCCCAAAATAAGGGGAATTTCTGGTTTTTGCCAACAAATATGAGAAATTTCTGCAATTTTGCCCTAAAATAACTAGAATTCCTGCCATTTGACCCAAAATAAGTGGAATTTCTGCCTTTTTGCCACAAAATATAGAAAATTACTGCATGTTTTACCCCAAATTTAGGTGAATTTCTGCAATTTTGCTCCAAAATACGAGGATTTTCTGCGTTTCTCACCGAAAATAAGGGGAATTTCTGCCATCTTGCCGCAAAATAAGTGAAATTTCTGCAGTTTTACCCCAAAATAAGGGGAATTTCTGCCTTTTTGTCCCAAAATTATAGAAATTTCTGCAATTTTGCTCCAAAATACGGGGAATTTCTGCCTTTTTGCCCGAAAATAAAGGTAATGTATACTTTTTGCCATAAAAAAGGGAAATTTCTTCACTTTTGCCCCAAAATAAGGTGATTTTCCGCCTTTTTGACTCAAAATAAGTGCAATTTCTGCCTTTTCCCCAAAAATAAACGGAATTTCTGTCTTTTTGCCGCAAAATAAGGAAAATTTCTGACTTTATGCCCTGAAATAAGTGAAATTTATAAAATTTTTCCCCAAAATAAGAGAAATGTCTGCTTTTTGCCCCTAAATACGGGGAATTTCTGCCTTTTAGCTCGAAAATAAAGGGAATTTCTGCATTTACCTCAAAATAAGAATAATTTCTGCATTTTGCTCCAAAATGTGGAGAATTTCTGCCTTTTTGTTCCAAAATAAGGAAAATTTCGTCAATTTTGTACCATAATAAAAGAAATTTCTGCTTTTTGCCCCAAAATAAGGGGAATTTCTGAATTTTTGCCCTGAAATAAGTGAAATTTCTAAAATTTTTCCCCAAAATAAGGGAAATGTTTTCTTTTTGCCTCAAAATTAGGAGAATTTCTGCCTTTTTGCCCCCAAATAATGGGAATTTCAGCCTTTTTACCTCAAAATAAAAGAAATTTCTGATTTTTTGCCCCAAAATAGGAAAAATTTCTGCAATTTTGTACCAAAATAAAAGAAATTTTTGCCTTTTGCCCCAAAATAAAAGAAATTTCTGCCTTTTTCCCTGAAATAAGTGAAATTTCTTCTTTTTGCCCCAAAATAAGGGGAATTTCAGCATTTTACCTCAAAATAATAGGAATTTCTGCCTTTTTGCCCCAAAATAAGAAAAATTTTTGCTTTTTTTAAAAAAATAAGTGAAATTTCTGCAATTTTGTCCTAAAATAAGGGAAATTTCTGCCATTATTCCCCATAATAAAGCAAATTTCTGCAATTTTGCCCCAAAATAAGGGGAATTTCTGTTTTTTGCCAACAAATATGAGAAATTTCTGCAATTTTGCCCTAAAATAAGGGGAATTCCTGCCATTTGACCCAAAATAAGTGGAATTTCTGCCTTTTTGCCACAAAATATAGAAAATTACTGCATGTTTTACCCCAAAATTAGGTGAATTTCTTCAATTTTGCTCGAAAATACGAGGATTTTCTGCGTTTTTCGCCGAAAATAAGGGGAATTTCTGCCATCTTGCCGCGAAATAAGTGAAATTTCTGCAGTTTTACCCCAAAATAAAGGGGAATTTCTGCCTTTTTGCCCCAAAATTAGGGGAATTTCTGCAATTTTGCTCCATAATACGGGGAATTTCTGCCTTTTTGCCCGAAAATGAAGGCAATGTATACTTTTTGCCATAAAAAAGGGAAATTTCTTCACTTTTGCCCCAAAATAAGGTGATTTTCCGCCTTTTTGACTCAAAATAAGTGCAATTTCTGCCTTTTCCCCAAATATAAACGGAATTTCTGTTTTTTTGCCGCAAAATAAGGAAAATTTCTGACTTTATGCCCTGAAATAAGTGAAATTTCTAAAATTTTTCCCCAAAATAAGAGAAATGTCTGCTTTTTGCCCCTAAATACGGGGAATTTCTGCCTTTTAGACCCAAAATAATGGGAATTTCATCATTTTACCTCAAAATAAGAATAATTTCTGCATTTTGCTCCAAAATATGAAGAATTTCTGCATTTTTGTTCCAAAATAAGAAAAATTTCGTCAATTTTGTACCATAATAAAAGAAATTTCTGCTTTTTGCCCCAAAATAAGGGGAATTTCTGACTTTTTGCGCTGAAATAAGTGAAATTTCTAAAATTTTTCCCCAAAATAAGGGAAATGTTTTCTTTTTGCCTCAAAATAAGGAGAATTTCTGCCTTTTTGCCCCCAAATAAGGGGAATTTCAGCCTTTTTACCTCAAAATAAGGGGAATTTCTGCCTTTTTGCCCCAAAATAAGAAAAATTTCTGCAATTTTGTACCAAAATAAAAGAAATTTTTGCCTTTTGGACCAAAATAAAAGAAATTTCTGCCTTTTTTTCCCTTAAATAAGTGAAATTTCTGCAATTTTGCCCCAAAATAAGGGAAATTTCTGCAATTTTGACCCAAAGTAAAGGAAATTTCTGCAATTTTGCCTCAAAAAAGGGGAATTTCTGAATTTTTGCACTAGAAAAAAGGAGATTTTCTGTCTTTTTGCCTCAAAATAAGGAGAATTTCAGCCTTTTAGCCCGAAAATTATGAGAATTTCTGCAATTTTCTTCAAAATACGGAAAATTTCTGCCTTTTAGCCCCAAAATAAAGGGAATTTCTGCATTTTTCCCCAATATTAGGGGAATTTCTACATTTTACCTCTAAATAAGGGGAATTTCTGCATTTTACCTCAAAATAAGAACCATTTCTGCCTTTTACCACAAAATATGGGGAATTTCTGCCTTTTTGTTCCAAAATAAAGAAAATTTCTTCAATTTTGTACCATAATAAAAAAAATTTATCCTTTTTGCCCCAAAATAAGGGGAATTTCTGATTTTTACCCTGAAATAAATGAAATTTTTGCAATTTTGCCCCAAAATAAGGAAAATTTGTGGCTTTTTGCCCTAAAATAAGGGGAATTTCTGCCTTTTGCCATAAATATGGGGAATTTCAGCCTTTTACCTCAAAATAAAGGGAATTTCTGCCTTTTTGCCCTAAAATATGTGAAATTTCTGCAATTTTATTCCAAAATAAGGTGAA
The DNA here is from genome assembly GCF_963924665.1 of Micromys minutus. Classification (NCBI taxonomy): domain Eukaryota; kingdom Metazoa; phylum Chordata; class Mammalia; order Rodentia; family Muridae; genus Micromys; species Micromys minutus. Next base: position 28,618 of record NW_027667485.1, read on the forward strand.
TTTCTGCCTTTTTGCCCCAAAATAATGGGAATTTCTGCCTTTTTGCCAAAAATAAGAAAAATTTTTGCTTTTTTTTTCTGAAATAAGTGAAATTTTTTCAATTTTGCCCTAAAAAAGGGAAATTTCTGCAATTTTCCTCCATAATAAAGCAAATTTCTGCAATTATGCCCCAAAATAAAGGGGAATTTCTGGTTTTTTCCCACAAATAAGGGAAATTTCTCCAATTTTGCCCTAAAATAAGGGGAATTTCTGCCATTTGCCCAAAATAAGGGGAATTTCTGCTTTTTTGCCAGAAAATATAGAAAATTACTGCATGTTTTACTCCAAAATTAGGTGAATTTATGCAATTTTGCTCCAAAATACGAGGATTTTCTGCGTTTTTCCCTGAAAATAAGAGGAATTTCTGCCATCTTGCCACGAAATAAGTGAAATTTTTGCAGTTTTACCCCAAAATAAGGGGAATTTCTGCTTTTTTGCCCCAAAATTAGGGGAATTTCTGCAATTTTGCTCCAAAATACGGGGAATTTCTGCCTTTTTGCCCGAAAATAAAGGGAATGTATACCTTTTTGCAATATAAAAGGGAAATTTCTTCACTTTTGCCCCAAAATAAAGTGATTTTCCGCCTTTTTGACTCAAAATAAGTGCAATTTCTGCCTTTTCCCCCAAAATAATCGGAATTTCTGTCTTTTTGCCGCAAAATAAGGAGAATTTCTGACTTTATGCCCTGAAATAAGTGAAATTTCTAAAATTTTTCCCCAAAATAAGAGAAATGTCTGCTTTTGCCCCAAAATATGGGGAATTTATGGCTTTTTCCCCAAAATAAGGGGAATTTCTCCTTTTTTGCCCCAAAATAAGAAAAATTTCTGCAATTTTGTACCAAAATAAAAGAAATTTTTGCCATTTTACCCCAAAATACGAGAAATTTTTGCCTTTTTTTATGAAATAAGTGAAATTTCTGCAATTTTGCCCCAAAATAAAAAAAATTCGGCAATTTTGCCCCAATGTAAAGGAAATTTCTGCAATTTTGCCCCAAAATAAAGGGATTTTCTGACATTTTTCTCCTGAAAAAAGGGGATATTCTGTCTTTTTGCCCCAAAATAAGGAGAATATCTGCCTTTTTGCCTGAAAATTATGAGAATTTCTGCAATTTTGCTTCAAAATACGGAGAATATCTGCCTTTTAGCCCCAAAATAAAGGGAATGTCTGCATATTACCTCAAAATAAGAAGAATTTCTGCCTTTTACCTCAAAATATAAGGAATTTCTGCCTTTTTGTTCCAAAATAAGGAAAATTTCTTCAATTTTGTACCATAATAAAAGAAATTTCTGCTTTTTGCCCCAAAATAAGGGGAATTTATGACTTTTTGCCCTGAAATAAGTGAAATTTCTAAAATTTTTTCCCAAAATAAGGGAAATGTTTGCTTTATGCCTCAAAATAAGGAGAATTTCTGTCTTTTTGCCACCAAATAAGGGAAATTTCAGCCTTTTTACCTCAAAATAAGGGGAATTTCTGCCTTTTTGCCCCAAAATAAGAAAAATTTCTGCAGTTTTGTACCAAAATAAAGAAAATTTCTGCCTTTTTGCCCCAAAATAAGAGAAATTTCTGCCTTTTTTCCCTGAAATAAGTGAAATTTCTGCAATTTTGCCCCAAAATTAGGGAAATTTCTGCAATTTTGACCCAAAGTAGAGGAAATTTCTGCAATTTTGCCCCAAATAAGAAGAACTTTTGAATTTTTGCACTCGAAAAAAGGAGATTTTCTGTCTTGTTGCCCCAAAATAAAGAGAATTTCAGGCTTATAGCCCGAAAATTATGAGAATTTCTGCAATTTTGCTTCAAAATATGGGGAATTTCTGCCTTTTAGCCCCAAAATAAAGGGAATTTCTGCATTTTTCCCCAATATTAGGGGAATTTCTACATTTTACCTCTAAATAAGGGGAATTTCTGCATTTTCCCTCAAAATAAGAAGAATTTCTGCCTTTTACCCCAAAATATGGGGAATTTCTGCTTTTTTGTTCCAAAATAAAGAAAATTTCTTCAATTTTGTACCATAATAAAAAAAATTCCTTTTTTTTGCCCCAAAATAAGGGGAATTTCTGACTTTTTACCTTGAAATAAATGAAATTTTTGCAATTTTGCCCGAAAATAAGGAAAATTTGTGCCTTTTTGCCCCAAAATAAGGGGAATTTCTGCCTTTTGCCCCAAAATTGGGGAATTTCAGCATTTTACCTCAAAATAAGCGGAATTTCTGCATTTTTGCCCTGAAATATGTGAAATTTCTGCGATTTTACCCCAAAATAAGGTGAATTTCTGCCTTTTTGCCCCAAAATAATGAGAATTTCGGCCTTTTTTCCCTAAAATAATAAAAATTTTTGCTTTTTTTTCTGAAATAAGTGAAATTTCTGCAATTTTGCCCTAAAATAAGGGAAATTTCTGCAATTTTTCCCCATAATAAAGCAAATTTCTGCAATTATGCCGCAAAATAAGGGGAATTTCTGTTTTTTGCTCCCAAATAAGGGAAATTTCTGCAATTTTGCCCTAAAATAAGGGGAATTTCTGCCATTTGCCCCAAAATAAGAAAAATTTCTGCCTTTTTGCCACAAAATAAAGAAAATTACTGCATGTTTTACCCCAAAATTAGGTGAATTTCTGCAATTTTGCTCCAAAATACAAGGATTTTCTGCCTTTTTCGCCGAAAATAAGAAGAATTTCTGCCATTTTGCCGCGAAATAAGTGAAATTTCTGCAGTTTTACCCCAAAATAAGGGGAATTTCTGCCTTTTTGCCCCAAAATTCGGAGAATTTATGCAATTTTGCTTCAAAATATGGGGAATTTCTGCCTTTTTGCTTGAAAATAAAGGGAATGTATAACTTTTTCTAATAAAAAAGGGAAATTTTTCACTTTTGCCCCAAAATAAGGGGATTTTCTGCATTTTTGACTCAAAATAAGTGCAATTTCCGTCTTTTTGCCCCAAAATAAGAAAAATTTCTGCAATTTTGTACCAAAATAAAAAAAATTCTGCCTTTTTGCCCCAAAATAAGAGAAATTTTTGCCTTTTTTCCCTGAAATAAGTGAAATTTCTGTAATTTTGCCCCAAAATATGGAAAATTTCTGCAATTTTGCCCCAATGTAAATGAAATTTCTGCAATTTTGCCCCAAAATAAGGGTATTTTCTGACTTTTTCCTCCCGAATAAAGGGGATTTTCTGCCTTTTGGCCACAAAATATGGAGAATTTCTGCCTTTTTGCCCGAAAATTATGAGAATTTCTGCAATTTTGCTTCAAAATACGGGGAATTTCTGCCTTTTAGCCCTAAAATAAAGGGAATTTCTGCATTTTACCTCAAAATATGAATAATTTCTGCATTTTGCCCCAATATATGGAAAATTTCTGCCTTTATGTTCCAAAATAAGGAAAATTTTTTTAATTTTGTACCATAATAAAAGAAATTTCTGTTTTTTGCCCCAAAATAAGGGGAATTTCTGACTTTTTGCCGTAAAATAAATGAAATTTCTGCAATGTTGCTTGAAAATAAGGGGGATTTCTGCCTTTTTGCCTCAAAATAAGAAGAATTTCTGCCTTTTCTCCCAAAATATGGGGAATTTCAACATTTTACCTCATAATAAGAAGAATTTCAGCCGTTTTGCACCAAAATATGGGGAATTTCTGCATTTTTCCCTCCTAAATAAAGGAAATTTCTACATTTTTGCACCAATATTAGGAGAATTTCTCTAGTTTTGCTCTAAAATATGGGTCATTTCTGCCTTTTTGCCCGAATTTGAGTGGAATTTCTGCCTTATTGTCCAGAAATAGGTGAAATTTCTGCAATTTTAGCCAATAATTAGGGATTTCATCTTTTTGACCCAAAATAAGAAAAATTTCTGCCATTTTGACCTGAAATATTTGAAATTTCTGCAATTTTACCCCAAAATAAAGGGAATTTCTGCCTTTTTGCCCCAAAATAAGGGGAATTTCAGCCTTATTACCTCAAAATAAGAGGAATTTCTGCCTTTTTGTCCCAAAATATAAGGAATTTCTGCCTTTTTGCCCCAAAATAAGGAAAATTTCTGCAATTTTGCCCCAAAATAAGGGGAATTTCTACCTTTTTGCCCCAAAATAAAGGAAATGTCATCCTTTTACCTGAAAATAAGTGAAATTTCTGCAATTTTGCCCCAACTAAGGAAAATTTCTGCAACTTTGCCATAAAATAAGGTAAATTCCTGCAATTTCTCTCCAAAATAAGTGGAATTTCTGAGTTTTGCCCCAAAATAAAGAGAATTTCTGTCTTTTTGCCCCAACATATAGGGAATTTCTGCCTTTTTGCCCCACAATTAGGGGAATTTCTGCAATTTTGCTCCAAAATACGGGGAATTTCTGCCTTTCTGCCTGAAAATAAGGGGAAAGCATACCTTTTTGCCATAAAAAAGGGAAATTTCTTCATTTTTGCTTCAAAATAAGAGGAATTTCTGCATTTTTGCCTCTAAATAAGTGGAATTTCTGTCTTTTTCCCCCAAAACAAAGGGAATTTCTGTCTTTTTTGCCCCAAAATAAGGGGAATTTCTGACTTATTACCCTGAAATAAGTGAAATTTCTGCAATTTTGCCCCAAAATAAGGGAAATTTCTGCCTTTTTGCCCCCAAATAAGGGGAATTTTAGCCTTTTTACCTAAAAATAAGGGGAATTTCTGCATTTTTGCTACAAAATATTAGGAATTTCTACCTTTTTGCCCCAAAATAAGGAAAATTTCCACCTTTTTTCCCTGAAATAAGTGAAATTTCTTCAATTTTGCCCCAAAATAAGTGAAATTTCTGCAATTTTGCCCCCAAATAAGGAAAAATTCTGGAATTTTGCCCCAAAATAAGTGGAATTTCTGAGTTTTGCCCCAAAATAAGGAGAATTTCTGACTTTTTGACCGAATATATAAGGATTTTCTGACTTTTTGTTCCACAATTAGGGGATTTTCTGCAATTGTGCTCCAAAATACGAGGAATTTCTGCTTTTTTGCCCGAAAATAAAGGGAATGTATACCTTTTGCCACAAAAAAGGGAAATTTCTTCATTTTTACCCCCAAATAAGAGGAATTTCTGCCTTCTTACCTCAAAATAAGTGAAATTTCTGCCTTTTTACCCAAAAATAAACAGAATTTCTGTCTTTTTGCCCCAAAATAAAAGTAATTTTTTAAATTTTGCCCTGAAATAAGTGAAATTTCTGCAATTTTGCCCCAAAATAAGAAAAATTTCTGCGTTTTTGCCACAAAATAAAGGGAATTTCTGTCTTTTTTCCCCAAAATAAGGGGAATTTCAGCATTTTACCTCATAATAAGGGGAATCTCTGGCTTTTTGCCCCAAAATATGGGGAATTTCTACATTTTTGCCTCAATTTTGTACCAAAATAAAAGAAATTTCTGCCCTTTAGCCCCAAAATAAGAGAAATTTCTGTGTTTTTTCTCTGAAATAAGTGAAATTTCTGCAATTTTGCCCCAAAATAAAGGAAATTTCTGCAATTTTGCCCCAAAATAAAGGAAATTTCTGCAACTTTGCCACAAAATAAGGGGAATTTTTGACTTTTTGCCCTGAAATAAGGAGAATTTCTGTCTTTTTGCCCCAAAATAATGTGAATTTCTGCATTTTCCCTCAAAATTAGGGGAATAGGTGCAATTTTGCTTCAAAATACGGGGAAATCTGCCTTATTGCACAAAAAAAAGGGAATTTCTGCATTTTTGCACCAATATAAGGGGAATTTCTGAAATTTAGCTTTAAAATACGGGGAATTTCTGCGTTATTGTCCGAAATAAAGTGATATTTCTGCCTTTTTGCCCTGAAATATTTGAAATTTCTGCCATTTTACCCCAAAATAAGGGGAATTTCTGTTTTTGGCCCCAAAATTAGGGGAATTTCTGCTTTTAGCCCCAAAATAAGGCAAATTTCTCACTTTTTGCCCTGAAATAATTGAAATTTCTGCAATTTTGCCCCAACATAACAGGAATTTCTGCCTTTTTGCCGAAAATAATATGAATTTCAGCATTTTACCTCCAAATAAAAGGAATTTCTGCCTTTTTGCCACAAAATATGGGGAATTTCTGCCCTATTGCCCTTAAATAAGGACAATTTCTGCTTTTCTGCCCCAATTAACGGGAATTTCTACCTTTTTGCCACAATGTAAAAAGAATTTCTGCCTTTTTGCCCCAAAATAATGGGAATTTCAGCCTTTTTACCTCAAAATAAGGGGAATTTCTGCCTTTTGCCCCAAAATATGGGTAATTTCTGCCTTTTTGTTCCAAAATAAGAAAAATTTCTACAATTTTGTATCAAAATAAGAGAAATTTCTGCTTTTTGCCCCAAAATAAAAGTAATTTCTGACTTTTTGCCCTGAAATAAATGAAATTCCTGCAATTTTGCCCGAAAATAAGGGAAATTTGTGTTTTTTTGCCCCAAATGAGGGGAATTTCTGCACTTTTGCCCCAAAATATGGGGAATTTCAGGATTTTACCTCAAAATAAGAGGAATTTCAGCCTTTTTGCACCAAAATATGGGGAATTTCTGCCTTTTTGCCACAAAATAAGAAAAATTTCTGCAATTCTGTACCAAAATAAAAGAAATTTCTAAAATTTTGCCCCCAAATAAAGGAAACTTCTGATTTTTGCCCCTAAATAAGGAGAATTTCTGTATTTTTGCCCCCCAAAAAAGGGAATTTCTGCCTTTTTGACCCAAAATTAGGGGAGTTTCTGCAATTTTGCTCTAAAATACGGGGATTTTCTGCCTTTTTCGCAGAAAATAAGGGGAATTTCTGCCATTTTGCCGGAAAATAAGTGAAATTTCTGCAGTTTTACCCCAAAATAAGGGGAATATCTGCCTTTTTGCCCCAATATTAGGGGAATTTCTGCAATTTTGCTCCAAAATACAGAGAATTTCTGCCTTTTTGCCCGAAAATAAAGGGAATGTATACCTTTTTGCCATAAAAAGGGAAATTTTTTCATTTTTACCCCAAAATAAGGGGATTTTCCGCCTTTTTGACTCAAAATAAGTGCAATTTCTGACTTTTTTTCAAAAATAAATGGAATTTCTGTCTTTTTGCCACAAAATAAAGGGAATTTCCGACTTTTTGCCCTGAAATAAGTTAAATTTCAAAAATTTTCCCCAAAATAATTGAAATTTCTGCAATTTTGCCCCAAAATAAGGGAAATTTCTGTATTTTTGCCCCAAAATAAGGGAAATTTCTGCCTTTTTACCTCAAAATAAGGGGAATTTCTGCATTTTTGCCACAAAATATAAGGAATTTCTGCATTTTTGCCCCAAAATAAGAAAAATTTCTGCCTTTTTTCCATGAAATAAGTGAAATTTCTGCAATTTTGGCCCAAAAAATTGAAATTACTGCAATTTTGTCCCAAAATAAAGGAAATTTCTGGAATTTTGCCTTAAAATATGGGGAATTTCTGACTTTTTGCCCTGAAATAAGGAGAATTTCTGTCTTTTTGCCCCAAAATAATGTGAATTTCTGCATTTTCCCTCAAAATTAGGGGAATATGTGCAATTTTGCTTCAAAATACGGGGAATTTTTGCCTTATTGCACCAAAATAAAAGGAATTTCTGCATTTTTGCACCAATATAAGGGGAATTTCTGAAATTTTGCTCCAAAATACGGGGAATTTTTTCTTATTGCCCAAAATAAAGTGGAATTTCTGCCTTTTTGCCCTGAAATATTTGAAATTTCTGCAATTTTACCCCAAATTAGAGGAATTTCTGTTTTTGGCCCCAAAATTAGGAGAATTTCTGCTTTTTGCCCCAAATTAAGGCAAATTTCTGACTTTTTGCCCTGAAATAAGTGAAATTTCTGCAATTTTGCCCCAAAATAAGGGGAATTTCTGCTTTTTTGCCAAAATAAGGGGAATTTCAGCATTTTACTTTCAAATAAGGGGAATTTCTGCCTTTTTGCCACAAAATATGGGGAATTTCTGCCTTATTGCCCCCAAATAAGGAAAATTTTTGCTTTTCTGTCCCAAATAATGGGAATTTCTGCCTTTTTGCCACAAAGTAAAGGGAATTTCTGCCTTTTTGCCCCAAAATAATGGGAATTTCAGCCTTTTACCCCAAAATAAGGGGAATTTCTGCCTTTTGCCCAAAATATGGGGAATTTCTGCCTTTTTGTTCCAAAATAAGAAAAATTTCTTCAATTTTGTACCAAAATAAAAGAAATTTCTGCTTTCTGCCCCAAAATAAAAGTAAGTTCTGACTTTTTGCCCTGAAATAAATGAAATTTCTGCAATTTTGCCCGAAAATAAGGGAAATTTGTGCCTTTTTGCCCCTAAATGAGGGGAATTTCTGCCTTTTAACCCCAAAATATGGGGAATTTCAGCATTTTACCTCAAAATAAGGGGAATTTCAGCCTTTTTGCACCAAAATATGAGGAATTTCTGCCTTTTTGCCACAAAATAAGAAAAATTTCTGCAATTCCTTACCAAAATAAAAGAAATTTCTAAAATTTTGCCCCAAAATAAGGGAAATTTCTGATTTTTGCCCCGAAATAAGGAGAATTTCTGTATTTTTGCCCCCCAAAGAAAGGAATTTCTGCGTTTTTACCCAAAAATTAGGGGAGTTTCTGCAATTTTGCTCCAAAATACGGGGATTTTCTGCATTTTTCGCAGAAAATAAGGGGAATTTCTGCCATTTTGCCGCAAAATAAGTGAAATTTCTGCAGTTTTACCCCAAAATAAGGGGAATTTCTGCTTTTTGCCCCAATATTAGGGGAATTTCTGCAATTTTGCTCCAAAATACAGAGAATTTCTGCCTTTTTGCCCGAAAATAAAGGGAATGTATACCATTTTGCCATAAAAAGGGAAATTTCTTCATTTTTACCCCAAAAAAGGGGATTTTCCGCCTTTTTGACTCAAAATAAGTGCAATTTCTGACTTTTTTTTAAAATTAAATGGAATTTCTGTTTTTTGCCCCAAAATAAGTGGAATTTCCGAATTTTTGCCCTGAAATATGTTAAATTTCAAAAATTTTTCCCCAAAATAATTGAAATTTCTGCAATTTTGCCCCAAAATAAAGGGAATTTCTGTATTTTTGCCCCAAAATAAGGGAAATTTCTGCCTTTTTACCTCAAAATAAGGGGAATTTCTGCATTTTTGCCACAAATTATAAGGAATTTCTGCCTTTTTGCCCCAAAATAAAAAAAAATTCAGCCTTTTTTCCCTGAAATAAGTGAAATTTCTGCAATTTTGTCCCAAAATAAAGGAAATTTTTGTTATTTTGCCCCAAAATAAGAGGAATTTCTGACTTTTTGCCCTGAAATAAGGAGAATTTCTGAGTTTTGCCCCAAAATAATGTGAATTTCTGCATTTTCCCTCAAAATTAGGAAAATATGTGCAATTTTGCTTCAAAATACGGGGTATTTTTGCCTTATTGCACCAAAATAAAAGGAATTTCTGCATTTTTGCACCAATATAAGGGGAATTTCTGAAATTTTGCTCCAAAATACGGGGAATTTTTGCCTTATTGCCCGAAATAAAGTGGAATTTCTGCCTTTTTGCCCTGAAATATTTGAAATTTCCACAATTTTACCCCAAAATAAGGGGAATTTCTGTTTTTGGTCCCAAAATTAGAAGAATTTCTGCTTTTTGTTCCAAATTAAGGCAAATTTCTGAATTTTTGCCCTGAAATAAGTGAAATTTCTGCAATTTTGCCCCAAAATAAGGGGAATTTTTGCCTTTTTGCCAAAATAAGGGGAATTTCAGTATTTACCTTCAAATAAGGGGAATTTCTGCCTTTTTGCCACAAAATATGGGGAATTTCTGCCTTATTGCCCCCAAATAATGAAAATTTTTGCGTTTCTGCCCCAATTAATGGGAATTTCTGCCTTTTTGCCACAAAGTAAAGGGAATTTCTGCGTTTTTGCCCCAAAATAATGGGAATTTCAGCCTTTTTACCCCAAAATAAGGGGAATTTCTGCCTTTTGCCCAAAATATGGGGAATTTCTGACTTTTTGTTCTAAAATAAGGAAAATTTCTTCAATTTTGTACCAAAATAAAAGAAATTTCTGCTTTCTGCCCCAAAATAAAAGTAATTTCTGACTTTTTGCCCTGAAATAAATGAAATTTCTGCAATTTTGCCCAAAAATAAGGGAAATTTGTGCCTTTTTGCCCCAAAATGAGGGGAATTTCTGCCTTTTAACCCCAAAATATGGGGAATTTCAGCATTTTACCTCAAAATAAGGGGAATTTCAGTCTTTTTGAAACAAAATATAAAAATTTCTGCCTTTTTGCCACAAAATAAGAAAAAATTCTGCAATTCTGTAACAAAATAAAAGAAATTTCTAAAATTTTGCCCCCAAATAAAGGAAACTTCTGATTTTTGCCCCTAAATAAGGAGAATTTCTGTATTTTTGCCCCCCAAAAAAGGGAATTTCTGCCTTTTTGACCCAAAATTAGGGGAGTTTCTGCAATTTTGCTCTAAAATACGGGGATTTTCTGCCTTTTTCGCAGAAAATAAGGGGAATTTCTGCCATTTTGCCGCAAAATAAGTGAAATTTCTGCAGTTTTACCCCAAAATGAGGGGAATATCTGCCTTTTTGCCCCAATATTAGGGGAATTTCTGCAATTTTGCTCCAAAATACAGAGAATTTCTGTCTTTTTGCCCGAAAATAAAGGGAATGTATACCTTTTTGCCATAAAAAGGGAAATTTCTTCATTTTTACCCCAAAATAAGGGGATTTTCCGCCTTTTTGACTCAAAATAAGTGCAATTTCTGACTTTTTTCCAAAAATAAATGGAATTTCTGTCTTTTTGCCCAAAAATGAGGGGAATTTTCGAATTTTTGCCCTGAAATAAGTTAAATTTCAACAATTTTTCACCAAAATAATTGAAATTTCTGCAGTTTTGCCCCAAAATAAGGGGAATTTCTGTATTTTTGCCCCAAAATAAAGAAAATTTTTGCCTTTTTACCTCAAAATAAGGGGAATTTCTGCATTGTTTGCCACAAAATATAAGTAATTTCTGCCTTTTTGCCCCAAAATAAGAAAAATGTCTGCCTTTTTTCCCTGAAATAAGTGAAATTTCTGCAATTTTGGCCCAAAATAAGAAAAATTTCTGGAATTTTGCCCCAAAATAAGTGGAATTTCTGAGTTTTGCCCCAAAATAAGGAGAATTTCTGTCTTTTTGCCCCAACATATAGGGAATTTCTGCCTTTTTGCCCCACAATTAGGGGAATTTCTGCAATTTTGCTCCAAAATACAGGGAATTTCTGCCTTTTTGCCTCAAAATGAGAAAAATTTCTTCCTTTTTTCCCTGAAATAAGTGAAATTTCTGCAATTTTGTCCCAAAATAAAGGAAATTTTTGGAATTTTGCCCCAAAATAAGAGGAATTTCTGACTTTTTGCCCTGAAATAAGAATTTCTGTCTTTTTGCCCCAAAATAATGTGAATTTCTGCATTTTCCCTCAAAATTAGGAAAATATGTGCAATTTTGCTTCAAAATACGGGGTATTTTTGCCTTATTGAATGAAAATAAAAGGAATTTCTGCATTTTTGCACCAATATAAGGGGAATTTCTGAAATTTTGCTCCAAAATACGGGGAATTTTTGCCTTATTGCCCGAAATAAAGTGGAATTTCTGCCTTTTTGCCCTGAAATATTTGAAATTTCCGCAATTTTACACCAAAATAAGGGGAATTTCTGTTTTTGGCCCCAAAATTAGGAGAATTTCTGCTTTTTGCCCCAAATTAAGGCAAATTTCTGAATTTTTGCCCTGAAATAAGTGAAATTTCTGCAATTTAGCCCCAAAATAAGGGGAATTTTTGCCTTTTTGCCAAAATAAGGGGAATTTCAGTATTTACCTTCAAAAAAGGAGAATTTCTGCCTTTTTGCCACAAAATATGGGGAATTTCTGCCTTATTGCCCCCAAATAATGAAAATTTTTGCTTTTCTGCCCCAATTAATGGGAATTTCTGCCTTTTTGCCACGAAGTAAAGGGAATTTCTGCCTTTTTGCCCCAAAATAATGGGAATTTCAGCCATTTTACCCCAAAATAAGGGGAATTTCTGCCTTTGCCCAAAATATGGGGAATTTCTGACTTTTTTTTCCAAAATAAGGAAAATTTCTTCAATTTTGTACCAAAATAAAAGAAATTTCTGCTTTCTGCCCCAAAATAAAAGTAATTTCTGACTTTTTGCCCTGAAATAAATGAAATTTCTGCAATTTTGCCCGAAAATAAGGGAAATTTGTGCCTTTTTGCCCCAAAATGAGGGGAATTTCTTCCTTTTAACCCCCAAATATGAGGAATTTCAGCATTTTACCTCAAAATAATAGGAATTTCAGCATTTTTGCACCAAAATATGGGGAATTTCTGTCTTTTTGCCAGAAAATAAGAAAAATTTCTGCAATTCTGTACCAAAATAAAAGAAATTTCTAAAATTTTGCCCCAAAATAAGGGAAATTTCTGATTTTTGCCCCGAAATAAGGAGAATTTCTGTATTTTTGTCTCAAAAAAAAGGAATTTCTGCCTTTTTGCCCCAAAATTAGGGGAGTTTCTGCAATTTTGCTTCAAAATACAGGGAATTTCTGCCTCTTTTCCCGAAAATAAGGGGAACTTCTGCTGATTTGCCCCAAATAAAGGGAATTTCTGCATTTTTGCCCCAATATTTAGGAAATTTCTGCAATTTTGCTTTAAAATACGGGGAATTTCTTCCTTTTTGCCCAAAATTAAGGGGTTTTTCTGCCTTTTTGCCCCCAAACAAGGGAAATTTCTGCAATTTTATCACAAAATAAAAGGAATTTCTGCATTTATGCCCTCAAATAATGGGAATTTCTGACTTTTTGCCCTGAAATATGTGAAATGTCTGCTATTTTACCCCAGAATAAGGTGAATTCCTGCCTTTTTGCCCCAAAATAATGGGAATTTCTGCCTTTTTGCCCCAAAATATGAAAAATTTTTGCTTTTTTTCTCTGAAATATGTGAAATTTCTGCAATTTTGCCTTAAAATAAAAGAAATTTCTGCAATTTTTCTTCATAATAAAGGAATTTTTTGCAATTTTGCCCCAAAATAAAGGGAATTTCTGTTTTTTTTCCCCAAATAAGGGAAATTTCTGCAATTTTGCCCTAAAATAAGGGGAATTTCTGCCTTTTGCCCCAAAATAAGAAGAATTTCTGCCTTTTTGCCCCAAAACAAAGAAAATTACTGCATGTTTTACGCCAAAATTAGGTGAATTTCTGCAATTTTGCTCCAAAATACGGGGATTTTCTGCCTTTTTCGCAGAAAATAAGGGGAATTTCTGCCACTTTGCCGCGAAATAAGTGAAATTTCTGCAGTTTTACCCCAAAATAAGGGGGATTTTTGCCTTTTTGCCCTAAAATTAGGGGAATTTCTGCAATTTTGCTCCAAAATACGAGGAATTTCTGTCTTTTTGCCCGAAAATAAAGGGAATGTATACCTTTTTGCCATAAAAAGGGAAATTTCTTCATTTTTACCCCAAAATAAAAGGATTTTCCGCCTTTTTGACTCAAAATAAGTGCAATTTCTGACTTTTTTCCAAAAATAAATGGAATTTCTGTCTTTTTGCCCAAAAATAAGGGGAATTTTCGAATTTTTGCCCTGAAATAAGTTAAATTTCAACAATTTTTCACCAAAATAATTGAAATTTCTGCAGTATTGCCCCAAAATAAGGGGAATTTCTGTATTTTTGCCCCAAAATAAAGAAAATTTCTGCCTTTTTACCTCAAAATAAGGGGAATTTCTGCATTTTTTGCCACAAAATATAAGTAATTTCTGCCTTTTTGCCCCAAAATAAGAAAAATGTCTGCCTTTTTTCCCTGAAATAAGTGAAATTTCTGCAATTTTGGCCCAAAATAAGAAAAATTTCTGGAATTTTGCCCCAAAATAAGTGGAATTTCTGAGTTTTGCCCCAAAATAAGGAGAATTTCTGTCTTTTTGCCCCAACATATAGGGAATTTCTGCCTTTTTGCCCCACAATTAGGGGAATTTCTGCAATTTTGCTCCAAAATACAGGGAATTTCTGCCTTTTTACGTCAAAATAAGTGAAATTTCTGCCTTTTTACTCAAAAATATACGAAATTTCTGTATTTTCGCTTCAAAATAAATGCAATTTTTGAATTTTGCCCTGAAATAAGTGAAATTTCTCCAATTTTGCCTCAAAATAAGGGAAATTTCTGATTTTTTGCCACAAAATAAGGGCAATTTCTGTTTTTTTGCCCCAAAATAAAAGGAATTTCAGCCTTTTTACCTAATAATAAGGGGAATCTCTCCTTTTTGTCCTAAAATATGGGGAATTTCTGTATTTTTGCCCCAAAATAAAAAAATTTTCTGCAATTTTGTACAAAAATAAAAGTAATTTCTGCCTTTTTGCCCCAAAATAAGAGAAATTTCTGCGTTTTTTCCCTGAAATCAGTGAAATTTCTGTAATTTTGCCCCAAAATTAGGGAGATTTCTGCAATTTTGCCCCAAAATAAAGGAAATTTCTAAAATTTTGACCCAAAATAAGAAGAATTTCTGACTTTTTGCCCTGAAATAAGGAGAATTTCTGTCTTTTTGCCCCAAAATAATGTGAATTTCTGCATTTTTCCTCAAAATTAGCGGAATATGTGCAATTTTGCTTCAAAATACGGGGAATTTTTGCCTTATTGCACCAAAATAAAAGGAATTCCTGCATTTTTGCACCAATATAAGGGGAATTTCTGAAATTTTCTCCAAAATACGGGGAATAATTGCCTTATTGCCCGAAATAATGTGGAATTTCTGCATTTTTTCCCTGAAATATTTGAAATTTCCGCAATTTTACCCCAAGATAAGGGGAATTTCTGTTTTTGGCCTCAAAATTAGGAGAAATTCTGCTTTTTGCGCCAAATTAAGGCAAATTCCCGACTTTTTGCCCTGAAATAAGTGAAATTTCTACAATTTTGCCCCAAAATAAGCGGAATTTCTGCCTTTTTGCCAAAATAAGGGGAATTTCAGCATTTTACCTTTAAATAAGGGGAATTTCTGCCTTTTTGCCACAAAATATGGGAAATTTCTGCCTTATTGCCCCCAAATAATGAAAATTTTTGCTTTTCTGCCACAATTAATGGGAATTTCTGCCTTTTTGCCACAAAGTAAAGGGAATTTCTGCCTTTTTGCCCCAAAATAACGGGAATTTCAGCCTTTTTACCCCAAAATAAGGGGAATTTCTGCCTTTTGCCCAAAATATGAGGAATTTCTGACTTTTTGTTCCAAAATAAGAAAAATTTCTTCAATTTTGTACCAAAATAAAAGAAATTTCTGCTTTTTGCCCCAAAATAAAAGTAATTTCAGACGTTTTGCCCTGAAATAAATGAAATTTCTGCAATTTTGCCCGAAAATAAGGGAAATTTGTGCCTTTTTGCCCCAAAATGAGGGGAATTTCTCCCTTTTAACCCCAAAATATGGGGAATTTCAGCATTTTACCTCAAAATAAGGGGAATTTCAGCCTTTTTGCACCAAAATATGGGGAATTTCTGCCTTTTTGCCACAAAATAAGAAAAATTTCTGCAATTCTGTACCAAAATAAAAGAAATTTCTAAAATTTTGCCCCCAAATAAGGGAAATTTCTGATTTTTGCCCCGAAATAAGGAGAATTTCTGTATTTTTGCCCCCCAAAAAAGGGAATTTCTGCGTTTTTGCCCAAAAATTAGGGGAGTTTCTGCAATTTTGCTTCAAAATACAGGGAATTTCTGACTCTTTTCCTGAAAATAAGGGGAACTTCTGCCGATTTTCCCCAAATAATGGAATTTCTGCACTTTTGCCCCAATATTTAGGGAATTTTTGCAATTTTGCTTTAAAATACGGGGAATTTCTGCCTTTTTGCCCAAAATTAAGGGGATTTTCTGCATTTTTGCCCCCAAACAAGGGAAATTTCTGCAATTTTATCCCAAAATAAAAGGAATTTCTGCCTTTTTCCCCTGAAATATGTGAAACGTCTGCAATTTTACCCCAAACTAAGGTGAATTTCTGCCTTATTGCCCCAAAATAATGGGAATCTCTGCCTTTTTGCCCCAAAATATGAAAAATTTTTGCTTTTTTTCTCTGAAATATGTGAAATTTCTGCAATTTTGCCTTAAAATAAAAAAAATTTCTGCAATTTTTCCCCATAATAAAGGAATTTTTTGCAATTTTGCCCCAAAATAAAAGGAATTTATGTTTTTTTCCTCAAATAAGGAAAATTTCTGCAATTTTGCCTTAAAATAAGGGGAATTTCTGCCTTTTGCCCCAAAATAAGAAGAATTTCTGCCTTTTTGCCCCAAAACAAAGAAAATTACCACAAGTTTTACGCCAAAATTAGGTGAATTTCTAAAATTTTGCTCCAAAATACGGGGATTTTCTGCCATTTTCGAAGAAAATAAGTAGAATTTCTGCCATTTTGCAGCGAAATAATTGAAATTTCTGCATTTTTACCCCGAAATAAGGAAAATTTCTGCCTTTTTGCCCCAAAATTAGGGGAATTTCTGCAATTTTGCTCCAAAATATGGGGAATTTCTGCCTTTTCCCGAAAATAAAGGGAATGTATACCTTTTTGCCATAAACAGGGAAATTTCTTCATTTTTACCCCAAAATAAGGGGATTTTCCGCCTTTTTGACTCAAAATAAGTGCATTTTCTCACTTTTTTCCAAAAATAAATGGAATTTCTTTCTTTTTGCCACAAAATAAGGGGAATTTCTGCCTTTTTGCCCCAAAATTAGGGGAATTTCTGCAATTTTGCTCCAAAATACGGGGATTTTCTGCCTTTTTGCCCGAAAATAAAGGGAATGTATACCTTTTTGCCATAAAGAAGGAAATTTCTTCATTTTTACCCCAAAATAAGCGGATTTTCCGCCTTTTTGACTCAAAATAATTGCAATTTCTGACTTTTTTCCAAAAATAAAAGGAATTTCTGTATTTTTGCCCCAAAATAAGGGGAATTTTCGACTTTTTGCCCTGAAATAAGTTAAATTTCAAAAATTTTTCCCCAAAATAATTGAAATTTTTGCAGTTTTTCCCCAAAATAAGTGGAATTTCTGTATTTTTGCCCCAAAATAAGGGAAATTTCTGCCTTTTTACCTTAAAATAAGGGGAATTTCTGCATTTTTTACCACAAAATGTAAGGAATTTCTGCCTTTTTGCCCCACAATAAGAAAAATTTTGCCTATTTTCCCTTAAATAAGTGAAATTTCTGCAATTTTGCCCCAAAAAAATTGAAATTTCTGCAATTTTGTCCCAAAATAAGAGAAATTTCTGGAATTTTGCCCCAAAATTAGTGGAATTTCTGAGTTTTGCCCTAAAATAAGGAGAATTATTGTCTTTTTGCCCCAACATATAAGGAATTTCTGCCTTTTTGCCCCACAATTTTGGGAATATCTGCAATTTTGCTCCAAAATACAGGGAATTTCTGATTTTTGCCCGAAAATAAGGGGAATGTTTACCTTTTGCCACAAAAAAGGGAAATTTCTTCATTTTTGCCCCAAAGTAAGAGGAATTTCTGCCGTTTTATGTCAAAATAAGTGAAATTTCTGCCTTTTTACTCAAAAATATACGGAATTTCTGCATTTTTGCCCCAAAATAAATGCAATTTTTGAATTTTGCCCTGAAATAAGTGAAATTTCTCCAATTTTGGCTTAAAAAAAGGAAAAATACTGATTTTTTGCCACAAAATAAGGGGAATTTCTGTCTTTTTGCCCCAAAATCAAAGGAATTTCAGCCTTTTTGCCTAATAATAAGGGGAATCTCTCCTTTTTGCCCTAAAATATGGGGAATTTCTGTATTTTTGCCCCAAAATAAAAAAATTTTCTGCAATTTTGTAACAAAATAAAAGTAATTTCTGCCTTTTTTGCCCCAAAATAAGAGAAATTTCTGCGTTTTTTCCCTGAAATAAGTGAAATTTCTGTTTTTTTGCCCCAAAATTAGGGAGATTTCTGCAATTTTGCCCCAAACTAAAGGAAATTTCTGGAATTTTGCCCCAAAATAAGGGGAATTTCTGACTTTTTGCCCTGAAATAAGGAGAATTTCTGTCTTTTTGCCCCAAAATAATGTGAATTTCTGCATTTTCCCTCAAAATTAGGGGAATATGTGCAATTTTGCTTCAAAATAAGGGGAATTTTTGCCTTATTGCACCAAAATAAAAAAAAATTTCTGCATTTTTGCACCAATATAAGGGGAATTTCTAAAATTTTGCTCCAAAATACGGGGAATTTTTGCCTTATTGCCAGAAATAAAGTGGAATTTCTGCCTTTTTGCCCTGAAATATTTGAAATTTCCGCAATTTTACCCCAAAATAAGGGGAATCTGTTTTTGGCCCCAAAATTAGGAGAATTTCTGCTTTTTGCCCCAAATTAAGGCAAATTTCTGACTTTTTGCCCTGAAATAAGTGAAATTTCTGCAATTTTGCCTAGAAATTAGGGGAATTTCTGCCTTTTTGCCAAAATAAGAGGAATTTCAGCATTTTACCTTCAAGTAAGGGAAATTTCTGCCTTTTTCCCACAAAATATGTGGAATTTCTGCCTTATTGCCCCCAAATAAAGAAAATTTTTGCTTTTCTGCCACAATTAATGGGAATTTCTGCCTTTTTGCCACAAAGTAAAAGGAATTTCTGGCTTTTTGCTCCAAAATAACAGGAATTTCAGCATTTTTACCCCAAAATAAGGGGAATTTCTGCCTTTTGACCAAAATAAGGGGTAATTTCTGACTTTTTGTTCCAAAATAAGGAAAATTTCTTCAATTTTGTACCAAAATAAAAGAAATTTCTGCTTTTTGCCCCAAAATAAAAGTAATTTCTGACTTTTTGCCCTGATATAAATAAAATTTCTGCAATTTTGCCCGAAAATAAGGGAAATTTGTGCCTTTATGCCCCAAAATGAGGGGAATTTCTGCCATTTAATTCCAAAATATGGGGAATTTCAGCATTTTACCTCAAAATAAGGGGAATTTCAGCCTTTTTGCATCAAAATATGGGTAATTTCTGCCTTTTTGCCACAAAATAAGAAAAATTTCTGCAATTCTGTACCAAAATAAAAGAAATTTCTAAAATTTTGCCCCAAAATAAGGGAAGTTTCTGATTTTTGCCCCGAAATAAGGAGAATTTCTGTTTTTTTGCCCCCCAAAATAGGGAATTTCTGCCTTTTTGCCCCAAAATTAGGGGAGTTTCTGCAATTTTGCTTCAAATTATAGGGAATTTCTGCCTTTTTTTTTCTGAAAATAAGGGGAACTTCTGCCGATTTGCCCCAAATAAAGGGAATTTCTGCATTTTTGCCCCAATATTTAGGGAATTTCTGCAACTTTGCTTTAAAATACGGGGAATTTCTGCCTTTTTGCCCAAAATTAAGGGGATTTTCTGCCTTTTTGCCCCCAAACAAGGGAAATTTCTGCAATTTTATCCCAAAATAAAAGGAATTTCTGCCTTTATGCCCTCAAATAACGGGAATTTCTGCCTTTTTGCCCTGAAATATGTGAAATGTCTGCAATTTTACCCCAAAATAAGGTGAATTTCTGCCTTTTTGTTCCAAAATAATGGGAATTTCTGCCTTTTTGCCCCAAAATATGAAAAATTTTTGCTTTTTTTCTCTGAAATATGTGAAATTTCTGCAATTTTGCATTAAAATAAAAGAAATTTCTGAAATTTTTCCTAATAATAAAAGAATTTTTTGCAATTTTGCCCCAAAATAAAGGGAATTTCTGTTTTTTTCCGCAAATAAGGGAAATTTCTGCAATTTTGCCCTAAAATAAGGGGAATTTCAGCCTTTTGCCCCAAAATAAGGAGAATTTCTGCCTTTTTGCCCCAAAACAATAAAAATTACTGCATGTTTTACGCCATAATTAGGTGAATTTCTGCAATTTTGCTCCAAAATACAGGGATTTTCTGCTTTTTCGCAGAAAATAATGGGAATTTCTTCCATTTTGCCGCGAAATAAGTGAAATTTCTGCAGTTTTACCCCAAAATAAGGGGAATTTCTGCCTTTTTGCCCCAAAATTAGGGGAATTTCTGCAATTTTGCTCCAAAATGGGAGGAATTTCTGCCCTTTTGCCCAAAAATAAAGGGAATGTATACCTTTTTGCCATAAAAAGGAAAATTTCTTCATTTTTACCCCAAAATAAGGGGATTTTCCGCCTTTTTTACTCAAAATAAGTGCAATTTCTGACTTTTTTCCAAAAATAAATGGAATTTCTGTCTTTTTGCCCCAAAATAAGGGGAATTTCCGACTTTTTGCCCTGAAATAAGTTAAATTTCAAAAATTTTTCCCGAAAATAATTGAAATTTCTGCAGTTTTGCCCCAAAATAAGGGGAATTTCTGTATTTTTGCCCCAAAATAAGGGAAATTTCTGACATTTTACCTCAAAATAAGGGGGATTTCTGCATTTTTTGCCACAAAATATAAGTAATTTCTGCCTTTTTGCCCCAAAATAAAAAAAATTTCTGCCTTTTTTCCCTGAAATAAGTGAAATTTCTGCAATTTTGGCCCAAAAAAATTGAAATTTTTGCAATTTTGTCCCATAATAAAAGAAATTTCAGGAATTTTGCCCCAAAATAAGTCGAATTACTGAGTTTTGCCCCAAAATAAGGAGAATTTCTGTCTTTTTGCCCCAACAAATAGGGAATTTCTGCCTTTTTGCCCCACAACTAGGGGAATTTCTGCAATTTTGCTCCAAAATATGGGGAATTTCTGCTTTTTTTCCCGAAAATAAGGGGAATGTATACCTTTTGCCACAAAAAAGGGAAATTTCTTAATTTTTGCCCCAAAATAAGAGGAATTTCTGCCTTTTTACCTCAAAATAAGTGAAATTTCTGCCTTTTTACCCAAAAATAAACGGAATTTCTTTCTTTTTGCCCCAAAATAAAAGGAATTTTTGAATTATGCCCTGAAATAAGTGAAATTTCTGCAATTTTGCCCCAAAATAAGGGAAATTTCTGCCTTTTTGCCACAAAATAAGGGGAATTTCTGCAATTTTGCTACAAAATACAAGGAATTTCTGGCTTTTTGCCCGAAAATAAAGAGAATGTATACCTTATTGCCATAAAAAGGGAAATTTCTTCATTTTTACCCCAAAATAAGGAGATTTTCCGCATTTTTGACTCAAAATAAGTGCAATTTCTGAATTTTTTTCCAAAAATAAATGGAATTTCTGTATTTTGCCCCAAAATAAAAGGAATATCTGACTTTTTGCCCTGAAATAAGTTAAATTTGAAAAAATTTTTTCCCAAAATAATTAAAATTTCTGCAGTTTTGCCCCAAAATAAGGGGAATTTCTGTATTTTTGCCCCAAAATAAGGGAAATTTCTGCCTTTTAACCTCAAAATAAGGGGAATTTCTGCATTTTTTGCCACAAAATATAAGGAATTTCTGCCTTTTTGCCCCACAATAAGAAAAATTTCTGCCTTTTTTCCCTAAAAAAAGTGAAATTTCTGCAATTTTGGCCCAAAAAATTGAAATTTCTGCAATTTTGTCCCAAAATAAGAGAAATTTCTTGAATTTTGCCCCAAAATAAGTGGAATTTCTGAGTTTTGCCCCAAAATAAAGAGAATTTCTGTCTTTTTGCCCCAACATATAGGGAATTTCTGCCTTTTTGCCCCACAATTAGGGGAATTTCTGCAATTTTGCTCCAAAATACGGGGAATTCCTTTTTTTTTGCCCGAAAATAAGGGGAATGTTTACCTTTTGCCACAAAAAAGGAAAATTTCTTCATTTTTGCCCCAAAATAAGAGGAATTTCTGCCTTTTTACGTCAAAATAAGTGAAATTTCTGCCTTTTTACTCAAAAATATACGGAATTTCTGTATTTTTGCCCCAAAATAAATGCAATTTTTGAATTTTGCCCTGAAATAAGTGAAATTTCTCCAATTTTGCCTCAAAATAAGGGAAATTTCTGCCTTTGTGCCACAAAATAAGGGGAATTTCTGACTTTTTGCCCCAAAATAGAGGAAATTTCTGCCTTTTTGCCTCCAAATAAGGAGAATTTCAGCCTTTTTACCTCAAAATAAGGTGAATTTCTGCATTTTTGCCACAAAATATTAGGAATTTCTGCTATTTTGCTCCAAACTAAAAAAATTTCTGCCTTTTTTCCCTGAAATAAGTGAAATATCTGTTATTTTGCCCCTAAATAAGGGGAATTTCTGTCTTTTTGCCTAATAATAAGGGGAATCTCTGCATTTTTGCCCTAAAATATGGGGAATTTCTGTATTTTTGCCCCAAAATAAAGAAATTTTCTGCAATTTTGTACCAAAATAAAAGTAATTTCTGCCTTTTTGCCCCAAAATAAGAGAAATTTCTGCGTTTTTTCCCTGAAATAAGTGAAATTTCTGTAATTTTGCCCCAAAATAAGGGAGATTTCTGCAATTTTGCCCCAAAATAATGGACATTTCTGGAATTTTGCCCCAAAATAAGAAGAATTTCTGACTTTTTGCCCTGAAATAAGGAGAATTTCTGTCTTTTTGCCCCAAAATAATGTGAATTTCTGCATTTTCCCTCAAAATTAGGGGAATATGTGCAATTTTGCTTCAAAATACGGGGAATTTTTTTTTTTATTGCACCAAAATAAAAGGAATTTCTGCATTTTTGCACCAATATAAGGGGAATTTCTGAAATTTTGCTCCAAAATACGGGGAATTTTTGCCTTATTGCCGGAAATAAAGTGGAATTTCTGCCTTTTTGCCCTGAAATATTTTAAATTTCCGCAATTTTACCCCAAAATAAAGGGAATCTCTGTTTTGGGCCCCAAAATTAGGAGAATTTCTGCTTTTTGCCCCAAATTAAGGCAAATTTCTGACTTTTTGCCCTGAAATAAGTGAAATTTCTGCAATTTTGCCCCAAAATAAGGGGAATTTCATCATTTTCCCTTCAAATAAGGGGAATTTCTGCCTTTTTGCCACAAAATATGGGGAATTTCTGCCTTATTGCCCCCAAATAAGGAAAATTTTTGCTTTTCTGCCCCAATAATTGGAATTTCTGCCTTTTTGCCACAAAGTAAAGGGAATTTCTGCCTTTTTGCCCCAAATTAACGGGAATTTCAGCCTTTTTACCCCAAAATAAGGGGAATTTCTGCCTTTTGCCCAAAATATGGGGAATTTCTGACTTTTTGTTCCAAAATAAGGAAAATTTCTTCAACTTTGTACCAAAATAAAAGAAATTTCTGCTTTTTGCCCCAAAATAACAGTAATTTCTGACTATTTGCCCTGAAATAAATGAAATTTCTGCAATTTTGCCCGAAAATAATGGAAATTTGTGCCTTTTTGCCCCTAAATGAGGGGAATTTCTGCCTTTTAACCCCAAAATATGGGGAATTTCAGCATTTTACCTCAAAATAAGGGGAATTTCAGCCGTTTTGCACCAAAATATGAAGAATTTCTGCCTTTTTGACACAAAATAAGAAAAATTTCTGCAATTCTGTACCAAAATAAAAGAAATTTCTAAAATTTTGCCCCAAAATAAGGGAAATTTCTGATTTTTGCCTTGAAATAAGGAGAATTTCTGTTTTTTTGCCCCCCAAAAAAGGGAATTTCTGCCTTTTTGCCCCAAAATTAGGGGAGTTTCTGCAATTTTGCTTCAAAATACAGGGAATTTCTGCCTCTTTTCCCGAAAATAAGGGGAACTTCTGCCGATTTGTCCCAAATAAAGGGAATTTCTGCATTTTTGCCCCAATATTTAGGGAATTTCTGCAATTTTGCTTTAAAATACGGGGAATTTCTGCCTTTTTGCCCAAAATTAAGGGGATTTTCTTCCTTTTTGCCCCCAAACAAGGGAAATTTCTGCAATTTTATCCCAAAATAAAAGGAATTTCTGCCTTTATGCCCTCAAATAACGGGAATTTCTGCCTTTTTGCCCTGAAATATGTGAAACGTCTGCAATTTTACCCCAAAATGAGGTGAATTTCTACCTTTTTGCCCAAAAATAATGGGAATTTCTGCCTTTTTGCCCCAAAATATGAAAAATTTTTGCTTTTTTTCTCTGAAATATGTGAAATTTCTGAAATTTTGCCTTATAATAAAAGAAATTGCTGCAATTTTTCCCCATAATAAAGAATTTTTTTGCAATTTTGCCCCAAAATAAAGGGAATTTCTGTTTTTTGTCCCCAAATAAGGGAAATTTCTGCAAATTTGCCCTAAATTAAGGGGAATTTCTGCCTTTTGCCCCAAAATAAGGAGAATTTCTGCCTTTTTTGCCCCAAAACAAAAAAGATTACTGCATGTTTTACGCCAAAACTAGGTGAATTTCTGCAATTTTGCTCCAAAATACGGGGATTTTCTGCCTTTTTCACAGAAAATAAGAGGATTTTCTGCCATTTTGCCGCGAAATAAGTGAAATTTCTGCAGTTTTACCCCAAAATAAGGGGAATTTCTGCCTTTTTGCCCCAAAATAAGGGGAATTTTTGCAATTTTGCTCTAAAATACGGGGAATTTCTGCGTTTTTGCCCGAAAATAAAGGGAATGTATACCTTTTGGCCATAAAAAGGGAAATTTTTTCATTTTTACCCCAAAATAAAAGGATTTTCCGCCTTTTTGACTCAAAATAAGTGCAATTTCTGACTTTTTTCCAAACATAAATGGAATTTCTGTCTTTTTGCCCCTAAATAAGGGGAATTTCTGACTTTTTGCCCTGAAATAAGGAGAATTTCTGTCTTTTTGCCCCAAAATAATGTGAATTTCTGCATTTTCCCTCAAAATTAGGGGAATATGTGCAATTTTGCTTCAAAATACGGGGAATTTTTGCCTTATTGCACCAAAATAAAAGGAATTTCTGCATTTTTGCACCAATATAAGGGGAATTTCTGAAATTTTGCTCCAAAATACGGGGAATTTTTGCCTTATTGCCCGAAATAAAGTGGAATTTCTGCCTTATTGCCCTGAAATATTTGAAAGTTCCGCAATTTTACCCCAAAATAAGGGGAATTTCTGTTTTTGGCCCCAAAATTGGGAGAATTTCTGCTTTTTGCCCCAAATTAAGGCAAATTTCTGACTTTTTGCCCTGAAATAAGTGAAATTTCTGCAATTTTGCCCCAAAATAAAGGGAATTTCTGCTTTTTTGCCAAAATAAGGGGAATTTCAGCATTTTACCTTCAAATAAGGGGAATTTCTGCCTTTTTGCCACAAAATATGGGGAATTTCTGCCTTATTGCCCCAAAATAAGGAAAATTTTTGCTTTTCTGCCCCAATTAATGGGAATTTCTGCCTTTTTGCCACAAAGTAAAGGGAATTTCTGCGTTTTTGCCCCAAATTAATGGGAATTTCAGCCTTTTTACCCCAAAATAAGGGGAATTTCAGCTTTTTGCCCAAAATATGGCAAAATTTCTGACTTTTTGTTCCAAAATAAGGAAAATATCTTCAATTTCGTACCAAAATAAAAGAAATTTCTGCTTTCTGCCCCAAAATAAAAGTAATTTCTGACTTTTTGCCCTGAAATAAATGAAATTTCTGCAATTTTGCTCGAAAATAAGGAAATTTGTGCATTTTGCCCCAAAATGAGGGGAATTTCAGCCTTTTAACCCAAAAATATGGGGAATTTCAGCATTTTACCTCAAAATAAGGGGAATTTCAGCCTTTTTGCACCAAAATATGGGGAATTTCTGCCTTTTTGACACAAAATAAGAAAAATTTCTGCAATTCTGTACCAAAATAAAAGAAATTTCTAAAATTTTGCTCCAAAATAAGGGAAATTTCTGATTTTTGTCCCGAAATAAGGAGAATTTCTGTTCTTTTGCCCCCCAAAAAAAGAAATTTCTGCCTTTTTGCCCCAAAATTAGGGGAGTTTCTGCAATTTTGCTTCAAAATACAGGGAATTTCTGCCTCTTTTCCCGAAAATAAGGGGAACTTCTGCCGATTTGCCCCAAATAAAGGGAATTTCTGAATTTTTGCCCTAATATTTAGGGAATTTCTGCAATTTTGCTTTAAAATACGGGGAATTTCTGCCTTTTTGCCCAAAATTAAGGGGATTTTCTTCCTTTTTGCCCCCAAACAAGGGAAATTTCTGCTATTTTATCCAAAAATAAAAGGAATTTCTGCCTTTATGCCCTCAAATAACGGGAATTTCTGCCTTTTTGCCCTGAAATATGTGAAACGTCTGCAATTTTACCCCAAAATGAGGTGAATTTCTACTTTTTGCCCAAAAATAATGGGAATTTCTGCCTTTTTGCCCCAAAATATGAAAAATTTTTGCTTTTTTTTCTCTGAAATATGTGAAATTTCTGCAATTTTGCCTTAAAATAAAAGAAATTGCTGCAATTTTTCCCATAATAAAGGAATTTTTGCAATTTTGCCAAAATAAAGGGAATTTCTGTTTTTTGTTCCCAAATAAGGGAAATTTCTGCAAATTTGCCCTAAATTAAGGGGAATTTCTGCCTTTTGCCCCAAAATAAGGAGAATTTCTGCCTTTTTTGCCCCAAAACAAAGAAGATTACTGCATGTTTTACGCCAAAATTAGGTGAATTTCTGCAATTTTGCTCCAAAATACGGGGATTTTCTGCCTTTTTCACAGAAAATAAGGGGAATTTCTGCCATTTTTCTGCGAAATAAGTGAAATTTCTGCAGTTTTACCACAAAATAAGGGGAATTTCTGCCTTTTTGCCATAAAATTTGGGGAATTTTTGCAATTTTGCTCCAAAATATGGGGAATTTCTGCCTTTTTGCCCGAAAATAAAGGGAATGTATACCGTTTATCCATAAAAAGGGAAATTTCTCTATTTTTTACCCCAAAATAAAAGGATTTTCCGCCTTTTTGACTCAAAATAAGTGCACTTTCTGACTTTTTTCCAAAAATAAATGGAATTTCTGTCTTTTTGCCCCAAAATAAGGGGAATTTCTGACTTTTTGCCCTGAAATACATTAAATTTCAAAAATTTGTCCCAAAAATATTTGAAATTTCTGCAGTTTTGCCCCAAAATAAGGGGAATTTCTGTATTTTTGCCCCAAAATAAGGGAAATTTCTGCCTTTTAACCTCAAAATAAGGGGAATTTCTGCATTTTTTGCCACAAAATATAAGGAATTTCTGCCTTTTTGCCCCACAATAAGAAAAATTTCTGCCTTTTTTCCCTAAAAAAAGTGAAATTTCTGCAATTTTGGCCCAAAAAATTGAAATTTCTGCAATTTTGTCCCAAAATAAGAGAAATTTCTTGAATTTTGCCCCAAAATAAGTGGAATTTCTGAGTTTTGCCCCAAAATAAAGAGAATTTCTGTCTTTTTGCCCCAACATATAGGGAATTTCTGCCTTTTTGCCCCACAATTAGGGGAATTTCTGCAATTTTGCTCCAAAATACGGGGAATTCCTTTTTTTTTGCCCGAAAATAAGGGGAATGTTTACCTTTTGCCACAAAAAAGGAAAATTTCTTCATTTTTGCCCCAAAATAAGAGGAATTTCTGCCTTTTTACATCAAAATAAGTGAAATTTCTGCCTTTTTACTCAAAAATATACGGAATTTCTGTATTTTTGCCCCAAAATAAATGCAATTTTTGAATTTTGCCCTGAAATAAGTGAAATTTCTCCAATTATGCCTCAAAATAAGGGAAATTTCTGCCTTTGTGCCACAAAATAAGGGGAATTTCTGACTTTTTGCCCCAAAATAGAGGAAATTTCTGCCTTTTTGCCTCCAAATAAGGAGAATTTCAGCCTTTTTACCTCAAAATAAGGTGAATTTCTGCATTTTTGCCACAAAATATTAGGAATTTCTGCTATTTTGCTCCAAACTAAAAAAATTTCTGCCTTTTTTCCCTGAAATAAGTGAAATATCTGTTATTTTGCCCCTAAATAAGGGGAATTTCTGTCTTTTTGCCTAATAATAAGAAGAATCTCTGCATTTTTGCCCTAAAATATGGGGAATTTCTGTATTTTTGCCCCAAAATAAAGAAATTTTCTGCAATTTTGTACCAAAATAAAAGTAATTTCTGCCTTTTTGCCCCAAAATAAGAGAAATTTCTGCGTTTTTTCCCTGAAATAAGTGAAATTTTTGTAATTTTGCCCCAAAATAAGGGAGATTTCTGCAATTTTGCCCCAAAATAATGGACATTTCTGGAATTTTGCCCCAAAATAAGAAGAATTTCTGACTTTTTGCCCTGAAATAAGGAGAATTTCTGTCTTTTTGCCCCAAAATAATGTGAATTTCTGCATTTTCCCTCAAAATTAGGGGAATATGTGCAATTTTGCTTCAAAATACGGGGAATTTTTTTTTTATTGCACCAAAATAAAAGGAATTTCTGCATTTTTGCACCAATATAAGGGGAATTTCTGAAATTTTGCTCCAAAATACGGGGAATTTTTGCCTTATTGCCGGAAATAAAGTGGAATTTCTGCCTTTTTGCCCTGAAATATTTTAAATTTCCGCAATTTTACCCCAAAATAAGGGGAATCTCTGTTTTGGGCCCCAAAATTAGGAGAATTTCTGCTTTTTGTCCCAAATTAAGGCAAATTTCTGACTTTTTGCCCTGAAATAAGTGAAATTTCTGCAATTTTGCCCCAAAATAAGGGGAATTTCATCATTTTCCCTTCAAATAAGGGGAATTTCTGCCTTTTTGCCACAAAATATGGGGAATTTCTGCCTTATTGCCCCCAAATAAGGAAAATTTTTGCTTTTCTGCCCCAATAATTGGAATTTCTGCCTTTTTGCCACAAAGTAAAGGGAATTTCTGCCTTTTTGCCCCAAATTAACGGGAATTTCAGCCTTTTTACCCCAAAATAAGGGGAATTTCTGCCTTTTGCCCAAAATATGGGGAATTTCTGACTTTTTGTTCCAAAATAAGGAAAATTTCTTCAATTTTGTACCAAAATAAAAGAAATTTCTGCTTTTTGCCCCAAAATAACAGTAATTTCTGACTATTTGCCCTGAAATAAATGAAATTTCTGCAATTTTGCCCGAAAATAATGGAAATTTGTGCCTTTTTGACCCAAAATGAGGGGAATTTCTCCCTTTTAACCCCAAAATATGGGGAATTTCAGCATTTTACCTCAAAATAAGGGGAATTTCAGCCTTTTTGCACCAAAATATGAAGAATTTCTGCCTTTTTGACACAAAATAAGAAAAATTTCTGCAATTCTGTACCAAAATAAAAGAAATTTCTAAAATTTTGCCCCAAAATAAGGGAAATTTCTGATTTTTGCCTTGAAATAAGGAGAATTTCTGTTTTTTTGCCCCCCAAATAAGGGAATTTCTGCCTTTTTGCCCCAAAATTAGGGGAGTTTCTGCAATTTTGCTTCAAAATACAGGGAATTTCTGCCTCTTTTCCCGAAAATAAGGGGAACTTCTGCCGATTTGTCCCAAATAAATGGAATTTCTGCATTTTTGCCCCAATATTTAGGGAATTTCTGCAATTTTGCTTTAAAATACGGGGAATTTCTGCCTTTTTGCCCAAAATTAAGGGGATTTTCTTCCTTTTTGCCCCCAAACAAGGGAAATTTCTGCAATTTTATCCCAAAATAAAAGGAATTTCTGCCTTTATGCCCTCAAATAACGGGAATTTCTGCCTTTTTGCCCTGAAATATGTGAAACGTCTGCAATTTTACCCCAAAATGAGGTGAATTTCTACCTTTTTGCCCAAAAATAATGGGAATTTCTGCCTTTTTGCCCCAAAATATGAAAAATTTTTGCTTTTTTTCTCTGAAATATGTGAAATTTCTGCAATTTTGCCTTAAAATAAAAGAAATTGCTGCAATTTTTTCCCATAATAAAGGAATTTTTGCAATTTTGCCAAAATAAAGGGAATTTCTGTTTTTTGTTCCCAAATAAGGGAAATTTCTGCAAATTTGCCCTAAATTAAGGGGAATTTCTGCCTTTTGCCCCAAAATAAGGAGAATTTCTGCCTTTTTTGCCCCAAAACAAAGAAGATTACTGCATGTTTTACGCCAAAATTAGGTGAATTTCTGCAATTTTGCTCCAAAATACGGGGATTTTCTGCCTTTTTCACAGAAAATAAGGTGAATTTCTGCCATTTTTCCGCGAAATAAGTGAAATTTCTGCAGTTTTACCACAAAATAAGGGGAATTTCTGCCTTTTTGCCATAAAATTTGGGGAATTTTTGCAATTTTGCTCCAAAATATGGGGAATTTCAGCCTTTTTGCCCGAAAATAAAGGGAATGTATACCTTTTGGCCATAAAAAGGGAAATTTCTTCATTTTTACCCCAAAATAAAAGGATTTTCCGCCTTTTTGACTCAAAATAAGTGCACTTTCTGACTTTTTTCCAAAAATAAATGGAATTTCTGTCTTTTTGCCCCCAAATAAGGGGAATTTCTGACTTTTTGCCCTGAAATACCTTAAATTTCAAAAATTTTTCCCAAAAATATTTGAAATTTCTGCAGTTTTGCCCCAAAATAAGGGGAATTTCTGTATTTTTGCCCCAAAATAAGGGAAATTTCTGCCTTTTAACCTCAAAATAAGGGGAATTTCTGCATTTTTTGCCACAAAATATAAGGAATTTCTGCCTTTTTGCCCCACAATAAGAAAAATTTCTGCCTTTTTTCCCTAAAAAAAGTGAAATTTCTGCAATTTTGGCCCAAAAAATTGAAATTTCTGCAATTTTGTCCCAAAATAAGAGAAATTTCTTGAATTTTGCCCCAAAATAAGTGGAATTTCTGAGTTTTGCCCCAAAATAAAGAGAATTTCTGTCTTTTTGCCCCAACATATAGGGAATTTCTGCCTTTTTGCCCCACAATTAGGGGAATTTCTGCAATTTTGCTCCAAAATACGGGGAATTCCTTTTTTTTTGCCCGAAAATAAGGGGAATGTTTACCTTTTGCCACAAAAAAGGAAAATTTCTTCATTTTTGCCCCAAAATAAGAGGAATTTCTGCCTTTTTACATCAAAATAAGTGAAATTTCTGCCTTTTTACTCAAAAATATACGGAATTTCTGTATTTTTGCCCCAAAATAAATGCAATTTTTGAATTTTGCCCTGAAATAAGTGAAATTTCTCCAATTATGCCTCAAAATAAGGGAAATTTCTGCCTTTGTGCCACAAAATAAGGGGAATTTCTGACTTTTTGCCCCAAAATAGAGGAAATTTCTGCCTTTTTGCCTCCAAATAAGGAGAATTTCAGCCTTTTTACCTCAAAATAAGGTGAATTTCTGCATTTTTGCCACAAAATATTAGGAATTTCTGCTATTTTGCTCCAAACTAAAAAAAATTTCTGCCTTTTTTCCCTGAAATAAGTGAAATATCTGTTATTTTGCCCCTAAATAAGGGGAATTTCTGTCTTTTTGCCTAATAATAAGAAGAATCTCTGCATTTTTGCCCTAAAATATGGGGAATTTCTGTATTTTTGCCCCAAAATAAAGAAATTTTCTGCAATTTTGTACCAAAATAAAAGTAATTTCTGCCTTTTTGCCCCAAAATAAGAGAAATTTCTGCGTTTTTTCCCTGAAATAAGTGAAATTTCTGTAATTTTGCCCCAAAATAAGGGAGATTTCTGCAATTTTGCCCCAAAATAATGGACATTTCTGGAATTTTGCCCCAAAATAAGAAGAATTTCTGACTTTTTGCCCTGAAATAAGGAGAATTTCTGTCTTTTTGCCCCAAAATAATGTGAATTTCTGCATTTTCCCTCAAAATTAGGGGAATATGTGCAATTTTGCTTCAAAATACGGGGAATTTTTTTTTTATTGCACCAAAATAAAAGGAATTTCTGCATTTTTGCACCAATATAAGGGGAATTTCTGAAATTTTGCTCCAAAATACGGGGAATTTTTGCCTTATTGCCGGAAATAAAGTGGAATTTCTGCCTTTTTGCCCTGAAATATTTTAAATTTCCGCAATTTTACCCCAAAATAAGGGGAATCTCTGTTTTGGGCCCCAAAATTAGGAGAATTTCTGCTTTTTGTCCCAAATTAAGGCAAATTTCTGACTTTTTGCCCTGAAATAAGTGAAATTTCTGCAATTTTGCCCCAAAATAAGGGGAATTTCATCATTTTCCCTTCAAATAAGGGGAATTTCTGCCTTTTTGCCACAAAATATGGGGAATTTCTGCCTTATTGCCCCCAAATAAGGAAAATTTTTGCTTTTCTGCCCCAATAATTGGAATTTCTGCCTTTTTGCCACAAAGTAAAGGGAATTTCTGCCTTTTTGCCCCAAATTAACGGGAATTTCAGCCTTTTTACCCCAAAATAAGGGGAATTTCTGCCTTTTGCCCAAAATATGGGGAATTTCTGACTTTTTGTTCCAAAATAAGGAAAATTTCTTCAATTTTGTACCAAAATAAAAGAAATTTCTGCTTTTTGCCCCAAAATAACAGTAATTTCTGACTATTTGCCCTGAAATAAATGAAATTTCTGCAATTTTGCCCGAAAATAATGGAAATTTGTGCCTTTTTGACCCAAAATGAGGGGAATTTCTCCCTTTTAACCCCAAAATATGGGGAATTTCAGCATTTTACCTCAAAATAAGGGGAATTTCAGCCTTTTTGCACCAAAATATGAAGAATTTCTGCCTTTTTGACACAAAATAAGAAAAATTTCTGCAATTCTGTACCAAAATAAAAGAAATTTCTAAAATTTTGCCCCAAAATAAGGGAAATTTCTGATTTTTGCCTTGAAATAAGGAGAATTTCTGTTTTTTTGCCCCCCAAATAAGGGAATTTCTGCCTTTTTGCCCCAAAATTAGGGGAGTTTCTGCAATTTTGCTTCAAAATACAGGGAATTTCTGCCTCTTTTCCCGAAAATAAGGGGAACTTCTGCCGATTTGTCCCAAATAAATGGAATTTCTGCATTTTTGCCCCAATATTTAGGGAATTTCTGCAATTTTGCTTTAAAATACGGGGAATTTCTGCCTTTTTGCCCAAAATTAAGGGGATTTTCTTCCTTTTTGCCCCCAAACAAGGGAAATTTCTGCAATTTTATCCCAAAATAAAAGGAATTTCTGCCTTTATGCCCTCAAATAACGGGAATTTCTGCCTTTTTGCCCTGAAATATGTGAAACGTCTGCAATTTTACCCCAAAATGAGGTGAATTTCTACCTTTTTGCCCAAAAATAATGGGAATTTCTGCCTTTTTGCCCCAAAATATGAAAAATTTTTGCTTTTTTTCTCTGAAATATGTGAAATTTCTGCAATTTTGCCTTAAAATAAAAGAAATTGCTGCAATTTTTTCCCATAATAAAGGAATTTTTGCAATTTTGCCAAAATAAAGGGAATTTCTGTTTTTTGTTCCCAAATAAGGGAAATTTCTGCAAATTTGCCCTAAATTAAGGGGAATTTCTGCCTTTTGCCCCAAAATAAGGAGAATTTCTGCCTTTTTTGCCCCAAAACAAAGATGATTACTGCATGTTTTACGCCAAAATTAGGTGAATTTCTGCAATTTTGCTCCAAAATACGGGGATTTTCTGCTTTTTTCACAGAAAATAAGGTGAATTTCTGCCATTTTTCCGCGAAATAAGTGAAATTTCTGCAGTTTTACCACAAAATAAGGGGAATTTCTGCCTTTTTGCCATAAAATTTGGGGAATTTTTGCAATTTTGCTCCAAAATATGGGGAATTTCAGCCTTTTTGCCCGAAAATAAAGGGAATGTATACCTTTTGGCCATAAAAAGGGAAATTTCTTCATTTTTACCCCAAAATAAAAGGATTTTCCGCCTTTTTGACTCAAAATAAGTGCAATTTCTGACTTTTTTCCAAAAATAAATGGAATTTCTGTCTTTTTGCCCCAAAATAAGGGGAATTTCTGACTTTTTGCCCTGAAATAAGTTAAATTTCAAAAAATTCTCCCCAAAATAATTGAAATTTCTGCAGTTTTGCCCCAAAATAAGGGGAATTTCTGTATTTTTGCTCCAAAATAAGGGAAATTTCTGCCTTTTAACCTCAAAATAAGGGGAATTTCTGCATTTTTTGCCACAAAATATAAGGAATTTCTGCCTTTTTGCCTCACAATAAGAAAAATTTCTGTATTTTTTCGCTGAAATAAGTGAAATTTCTGCAATTTTGGCCCAAAAAATTGAAATTTCTGCAATTTTGTCCCAAAATAAGAGAAATTTCTTGAATTTTGCCCCAAAATAAGTGGAATTTCTGAGTTTTGCCCCAAAATAAAGAGAATTTCTGTCTTTTTGCCCCAACATATAGGGAATTTCTGCCTTTTTGCCCCACAATTAGGGGAATTTCTGCAATTTTGCTCCTAAATACGGGGAATTTCTGTTTTTTTGCCCGAAAATTAGGGGGATGTTTACCTTTTGCCACAAAAAAAGAGAAATTTCTTCATTTTTGCCCCAAAATAAAAGGAATTTCTGCCTTTTTACGTCAAAATAAGTGAAATTTCTGCCTTTTTACTCAAAAATATACGGAATTTCTGTATTTTTGCCCCAAAATATAGCAATTTTTGAATTTTGCCCTGAAATAAGTGAAATTTCTCCAATTTTGCCTCAAAATAAGGGAAATTTCTGCAAATTTGCCCTAAATTAAGGGGAATTTCTGCCTTTTGCCCCAAAATAAGGAGAATTTCTGCCTTTTTTGCCCCAAAACAAAGAAGATTACTGCATGTTTTATGCCAAAATTAGGTGAATTTCTGCAATTTTGCTCCAAAATACGGGGATTTTCTGCCTTTTTCACAGAAAATAAGGGGAATTTCTGCCATTTTTCTGCGAAATAAGTGAAATTTCTGCAGTTTTACCACAAAATAAGGGGAATTTCTGCCTTTTTGCCATAAAATTTGGGGAATTTTTGCAATTTTGCTCCAAAATATGGGGAATTTCTGCCTTTTTGCCCGAAAATAAAGGGAATGTATACCGTTTATCCATAAAAAGGGAAATTTCTCTATTTTTTACCCCAAAATAAAAGGATTTTCCGCCTTTTTGACTCAAAATAAGTGCACTTTCTGACTTTTTTCCAAAAATAAATGGAATTTCTGTCTTTTTGCCCCAAAATAAGGGGAATTTCTGACTTTTTGCCCTGAAATACCTTAAATTTCAAAAATTTTTCCCAAAAATATTTGAAATTTCTGCAGTTTTGCCCCAAAATAAGGGGAATTTCTGTATTTTTGCCCCAAAATAAGGGAAATTTCTGCCTTTTAACCTCAAAATAAGGGGAATTTCTGCATTTTTTGCCACAAAATATAAGGAATTTCTGCCTTTTTGCCCCACAATAAGAAAAATTTCTGCCTTTTTTCCCTAAAAAAAGTGAAATTTCTGCAATTTTGGCCCAAAAAATTGAAATTTCTGCAATTTTGTCCCAAAATAAGAGAAATTTCTTGAATTTTGCCCCAAAATAAGTGGAATTTCTGAGTTTTGCCCCAAAATAAAGAGAATTTCTGTCTTTTTGCCCCAACATATAGGGAATTTCTGCCTTTTTGCCCCACAATTAGGGGAATTTCTGCAATTTTGCTCCAAAATACGGGGAATTCCTTTTTTTTTGCCCGAAAATAAGGGGAATGTTTACCTTTTGCCACAAAAAAGGAAAATTTCTTCATTTTTGCCCCAAAATAAGAGGAATTTCTGCCTTTTTACATCAAAATAAGTGAAATTTCTGCCTTTTTACTCAAAAATATACGGAATTTCTGTATTTTTGCCCCAAAATAAATGCAATTTTTGAATTTTGCCCTGAAATAAGTGAAATTTCTCCAATTATGCCTCAAAATAAGGGAAATTTCTGCCTTTGTGCCACAAAATAAGGGGAATTTCTGACTTTTTGCCCCAAAATAGAGGAAATTTCTGCCTTTTTGCCTCCAAATAAGGAGAATTTCAGCCTTTTTACCTCAAAATAAGGTGAATTTCTGCATTTTTGCCACAAAATATTAGGAATTTCTGCTATTTTGCTCCAAACTAAAAAAATTTCTGCCTTTTTTCCCTGAAATAAGTGAAATATCTGTTATTTTGCCCCTAAATAAGGGGAATTTCTGTCTTTTTGCCTAATAATAAGAAGAATCTCTGCATTTTTGCCCTAAAATATGGGGAATTTCTGTATTTTTGCCCCAAAATAAAGAAATTTTCTGCAATTTTGTACCAAAATAAAAGTAATTTCTGCCTTTTTGCCCCAAAATAAGAGAAATTTCTGCGTTTTTTCCCTGAAATAAGTGAAATTTCTGTAATTTTGCCCCAAAATAAGGGAGATTTCTGCAATTTTGCCCCAAAATAATGGACATTTCTGGAATTTTGCCCCAAAATAAGAAGAATTTCTGACTTTTTGCCCTGAAATAAGGAGAATTTCTGTCTTTTTGCCCCAAAATAATGTGAATTTCTGCATTTTCCCTCAAAATTAGGGGAATATGTGCAATTTTGCTTCAAAATACGGGGAATTTTTTTTTTTATTGCACCAAAATAAAAGGAATTTCTGCATTTTTGCACCAATATAAGGGGAATTTCTGAAATTTTGCTCCAAAATACGGGGAATTTTTGCCTTATTGCCGGAAATAAAGTGGAATTTCTGCCTTTTTGCCCTGAAATATTTTAAATTTCCGCAATTTTACCCCAAAATAAGGGGAATCTCTGTTTTGGGCCCCAAAATTAGGAGAATTTCTGCTTTTTGTCCCAAATTAAGGCAAATTTCTGACTTTTTGCCCTGAAATAAGTGAAATTTCTGCAATTTTGCCCCAAAATAAGGGGAATTTCATCATTTTCCCTTCAAATAAGGGGAATTTCTGCCTTTTTGCCACAAAATATGGGGAATTTCTGCCTTATTGCCCCCAAATAAGGAAAATTTTTGCTTTTCTGCCCCAATAATTGGAATTTCTGCCTTTTTGCCACAAAGTAAAGGGAATTTCTGCCTTTTTGCCCCAAATTAACGGGAATTTCAGCCTTTTTACCCCAAAATAAGGGGAATTTCTGCCTTTTGCCCAAAATATGGGGAATTTCTGACTTTTTGTTCCAAAATAAGGAAAATTTCTTCAATTTTGTACCAAAATAAAAGAAATTTCTGCTTTTTGCCCCAAAATAACAGTAATTTCTGACTATTTGCCCTGAAATAAATGAAATTTCTGCAATTTTGCTTGAAAATAATGGAAATTTGTGCCTTTTTGACCCAAAATGAGGGGAATTTCTCCCTTTTAACCCCAAAATATGGGGAATTTCAGCATTTTACCTCAAAATAAGGGGAATTTCAGCCTTTTTGCACCAAAATATGAAGAATTTCTGCCTTTTTGACACAAAATAAGAAAAATTTCTGCAATTCTGTACCAAAATAAAAGAAATTTCTAAAATTTTGCCCCAAAATAAGGGAAATTTCTGATTTTTGCCTTGAAATAAGGAGAATTTCTGTTTTTTTGCCCCCCAAATAAGGGAATTTCTGCCTTTTTGCCCCAAAATTAGGGGAGTTTCTGCAATTTTGCTTCAAAATACAGGGAATTTCTGCCTCTTTTCCCGAAAATAAGGGGAACTTCTGCCGATTTGTCCCAAATAAATGGAATTTCTGCATTTTTGCCCCAATATTTAGGGAATTTCTGCAATTTTGCTTTAAAATACGGGGAATTTCTGCCTTTTTGCCCAAAATTAAGGGGATTTTCTTCCTTTTTGCCCCCAAACAAGGGAAATTTCTGCAATTTTATCCCAAAATAAAAGGAATTTCTGCCTTTATGCCCTCAAATAACGGGAATTTCTGCCTTTTTGCCCTGAAATATGTGAAACGTCTGCAATTTTACCCCAAAATGAGGTGAATTTCTACCTTTTTGCCCAAAAATAATGGGAATTTCTGCCTTTTTGCCCCAAAATATGAAAAATTTTTGCTTTTTTTCTCTGAAATATGTGAAATTTCTGCAATTTTGCCTTAAAATAAAAGAAATTGCTGCAATTTTTTCCCATAATAAAGGAATTTTTGCAATTTTGCCAAAATAAAGGGAATTTCTGTTTTTTGTTCCCAAATAAGGGAAATTTCTGCAAATTTGCCCTAAATTAAGGGGAATTTCTGCCTTTTGCCCCAAAATAAGGAGAATTTCTGCCTTTTTTGCCCCAAAACAAAGATGATTACTGCATGTTTTACGCCAAAATTAGGTGAATTTCTGCAATTTTGCTCCAAAATACGGGGATTTTCTGCTTTTTTCACAGAAAATAAGGTGAATTTCTGCCATTTTTCCGCGAAATAAGTGAAATTTCTGCAGTTTTACCACAAAATAAGGGGAATTTCTGCCTTTTTGCCATAAAATTTGGGGAATTTTTGCAATTTTGCTCCAAAATATGGGGAATTTCAGCCTTTTTGCCCGAAAATAAAGGGAATGTATACCTTTTGGCCATAAAAAGGGAAATTTCTTCATTTTTACCCCAAAATAAAAGGATTTTCCGCCTTTTTGACTCAAAATAAGTGCAATTTCTGACTTTTTTCCAAAAATAAATGGAATTTCTGTCTTTTTGCCCCAAAATAAGGGGAATTTCTGTCTTTTTGCCTAATAATAAGAAGAATCTCTGCATTTTTGCCCTAAAATATGGGGAATTTCTGTATTTTTGCCCCAAAATAAAGAAATTTTCTGCAATTTTGTACCAAAATAAAAGTAATTTCTGCCTTTTTGCCCCAAAATAAGAGAAATTTCTGCGTTTTTTCCCTGAAATAAGTGAAATTTCTGTAATTTTGCCCCAAAATAAGGGAGATTTCTGCAATTTTGCCCCAAAATAATGGACATTTCTGGAATTTTGCCCCAAAATAAGAAGAATTTCTGACTTTTTGCCCTGAAATAAGGAGAATTTCTGTCTTTTTGCCCCAAAATAATGTGAATTTCTGCATTTTCCCTCAAAATTAGGGGAATATGTGCAATTTTGCTTCAAAATACGGGGAATTTTTTTTTTATTGCACCAAAATAAAAGGAATTTCTGCATTTTTGCACCAATATAAGGGGAATTTCTGAAATTTTGCTCCAAAATACGGGGAATTTTTGCCTTATTGCCGGAAATAAAGTGGAATTTCTGCCTTTTTGCCCTGAAATATTTTAAATTTCCGCAATTTTACCCCAAAATAAGGGGAATCTCTGTTTTGGGCCCCAAAATTAGGAGAATTTCTGCTTTTTGTCCCAAATTAAGGCAAATTTCTGACTTTTTGCCCTGAAATAAGTGAAATTTCTGCAATTTTGCCCCAAAATAAGGGGAATTTCATCATTTTCCCTTCAAATAAGGGGAATTTCTGCCTTTTTGCCACAAAATATGGGGAATTTCTGCCTTATTGCCCCCAAATAAGGAAAATTTTTGCTTTTCTGCCCCAATAATTGGAATTTCTGCCTTTTTGCCACAAAGTAAAGGGAATTTCTGCCTTTTTGCCCCAAATTAACGGGAATTTCAGCCTTTTTACCCCAAAATAAGGGGAATTTCTGCCTTTTGCCCAAAATATGGGGAATTTCTGACTTTTTGTTCCAAAATAAGGAAAATTTCTTCAATTTTGTACCAAAATAAAAGAAATTTCTGCTTTTTGCCCCAAAATAACAGTAATTTCTGACTATTTGCCCTGAAATAAATGAAATTTCTGCAATTTTGCTTGAAAATAATGGAAATTTGTGCCTTTTTGACCCAAAATGAGGGGAATTTCTCCCTTTTAACCCCAAAATATGGGGAATTTCAGCATTTTACCTCAAAATAAGGGGAATTTCAGCCTTTTTGCACCAAAATATGAAGAATTTCTGCCTTTTTGACACAAAATAAGAAAAATTTCTGCAATTCTGTACCAAAATAAAAGAAATTTCTAAAATTTTGCCCCAAAATAAGGGAAATTTCTGATTTTTGCCTTGAAATAAGGAGAATTTCTGTTTTTTTGCCCCCCAAATAAGGGAATTTCTGCCTTTTTGCC
This sequence comes from Micromys minutus, assembly GCF_963924665.1. Taxonomy (NCBI): domain Eukaryota; kingdom Metazoa; phylum Chordata; class Mammalia; order Rodentia; family Muridae; genus Micromys; species Micromys minutus. Next base: position 68,247 of record NW_027667485.1, read on the forward strand.
CCAAAATTAGGGGAGTTTCTGCAATTTTGCTTCAAAATACAGGGAATTTCTGCCTCTTTTCCCGAAAATAAGGGGAACTTCTGCCGATTTGTCCCAAATAAATGGAATTTCTGCATTTTTGCCCCAATATTTAGGGAATTTCTGCAATTTTGCTTTAAAATACGGGGAATTTCTGCCTTTTTGCCCAAAATTAAGGGGATTTTCTTCCTTTTTGCCCCCAAACAAGGGAAATTTCTGCAATTTTATCCCAAAATAAAAGGAATTTCTGCCTTTATGCCCTCAAATAACGGGAATTTCTGCCTTTTTGCCCTGAAATATGTGAAACGTCTGCAATTTTACCCCAAAATGAGGTGAATTTCTACCTTTTTGCCCAAAAATAATGGGAATTTCTGCCTTTTTGCCCCAAAATATGAAAAATTTTTGCTTTTTTTCTCTGAAATATGTGAAATTTCTGCAATTTTGCCTTAAAATAAAAGAAATTGCTGCAATTTTTTCCCATAATAAAGGAATTTTTGCAATTTTGCCAAAATAAAGGGAATTTCTGTTTTTTGTTCCCAAATAAGGGAAATTTCTGCAAATTTGCCCTAAATTAAGGGGAATTTCTGCCTTTTGCCCCAAAATAAGGAGAATTTCTGCCTTTTTTGCCCCAAAACAAAGATGATTACTGCATGTTTTACGCCAAAATTAGGTGAATTTCTGCAATTTTGCTCCAAAATACGGGGATTTTCTGCTTTTTTCACAGAAAATAAGGTGAATTTCTGCCATTTTTCCGCGAAATAAGTGAAATTTCTGCAGTTTTACCACAAAATAAGGGGAATTTCTGCCTTTTTGCCATAAAATTTGGGGAATTTTTGCAATTTTGCTCCAAAATATGGGGAATTTCAGCCTTTTTGCCCGAAAATAAAGGGAATGTATACCTTTTGGCCATAAAAAGGGAAATTTCTTCATTTTTACCCCAAAATAAAAGGATTTTCCGCCTTTTTGACTCAAAATAAGTGCAATTTCTGACTTTTTTCCAAAAATAAATGGAATTTCTGTCTTTTTGCCCCAAAATAAGGGGAATTTCTGACTTTTTGCCCTGAAATAAGTTAAATTTCAAAAAATTCTCCCCAAAATAATTGAAATTTCTGCAGTTTTGCCCCAAAATAAGGGGAATTTCTGTATTTTTGCTCCAAAATAAGGGAAATTTCTGCCTTTTAACCTCAAAATAAGGGGAATTTCTGCATTTTTTGCCACAAAATATAAGGAATTTCTGCCTTTTTGCCTCACAATAAGAAAAATTTCTGTATTTTTTCGCTGAAATAAGTGAAATTTCTGCAATTTTGGCCCAAAAAATTGAAATTTCTGCAATTTTGTCCCAAAATAAGAGAAATTTCTTGAATTTTGCCCCAAAATAAGTGGAATTTCTGAGTTTTGCCCCAAAATAAAGAGAATTTCTGTCTTTTTGCCCCAACATATAGGGAATTTCTGCCTTTTTGCCCCACAATTAGGGGAATTTCTGCAATTTTGCTCCTAAATACGGGGAATTTCTGTTTTTTTGCCCGAAAATTAGGGGGATGTTTACCTTTTGCCACAAAAAAAGAGAAATTTCTTCATTTTTGCCCCAAAATAAAAGGAATTGATGCCTTTTTACGTCAAAATAAGTGAAATTTCTGCCTTTTTACTCAAAAATATACGGAATTTCTGTATTTTTGCCCCAAAATATAGCAATTTTTGAATTTTGCCCTGAAATAAGTGAAATTTCTCCAATTTTGCCTCAAAATAAGGGAAATTTCTGCCTTTGTGCCACAAAATAAGGGGAATTTCTGACTTTTTGCCCCAAAATAGGGGAAATTTCTGCCTTTTTGCCTCCAAATAAGGAGAATTTCAGGCTTTTTACCTCAAAATAAGGTGAATATCTGCATTTTCGCCACAAAATATTAGGAATTTCTGCTATTTTGCTCCAAACTAAAAAAATTTCTGCCTTTTTTCCCTGAAATAAGTGAAATATCTGTTATTTTGCCCCTAAATAAGGGGAATTTCTGTCTTTTTGCCTAATAATAAGGGGAATCTCTGCATTTTTGCCCTAAAATATGGGGAATTTCTGTATTTTTGCCCCAAAATAAAGAAATTTTCTGCAATTTTGTACCAAAATAAAAGTAATTTCTGCCTTTATGCCCCAAAATAAGAGAAATTTCTGTGTTTTTTCCCTGAAATAAGTGAAATTTCTGTAATTTTGCCCCAAAATATGGAAGATTTCTGCAATTTTGCCCCAAAATAATGGACATTTCTGGAATTTTGCCCCAAAATAAGAAGAATTTCTGACTTTTTGCCCTGAAATAAGGAGAATTTCTGTTTTTTTGCCCGAAAATAATGTGAATTTCTGCATTTTCCCTCAAAATTAGGGGAATATGTGCAATTTTGCTTCAAAAAACGTGGAATTTCTGCCTTATTGCACCAAAATAATGAAAATTTCTGCATTTTTGCACCAATATACGTGGAATTTCTGAAATTTTGCTCCAAAATACGGGGAATTTCTGCCTTATTGCCAGAAATAATGTGGAATTTCTGCCTTTTTGCTTTGAAATATTTGAAATTTCTGCAATTTTACCCCAAAATAAGGGGAATTTCTGTTTTTGGCCCCAAAATTAGGAGAATTTCTGCTTTTTGCCCCAAAATAAGGCAAATTTCTTACTTTTTGCCCTGAAATAAGTGAAATTTCTGCAATTTTGCCCCTAAATAAGGAGAATTTCTGCCTATTTGCCAAAATAAGGGGAATTTTAGCATTTTACCTCCAAATATGGGGAATTTTTGCCTTTTTGCCACAAAATATAGGGAATTTCTGCCTTATTGCCCCCAAATAAGGAAAATTTTTGCTTTTCTGCCCCAATTAACGGAAATTTCTGCCTTTTTTGCCACAAAGTAAAGGGAATTTCTGCCTTTTTGCCCCAAAAAAACGGGAATTTCAGCCTTTTTAAAACAAAATAAGGGGAATTTCTGGCTTTTTGCCCCCAAATAACAGGAATTTCTGCCTTTTTGCCCTGAAATATGTGAAATGTCTGCAATTTTACCCCAAAATAAGGTGAATTTATGCCTTTTTGCCCCAAAATAATGGGAATTTCTGCATTTTTGCCCCAAAATAAGAAAAAATTTTACTTTTTTTCTCTGAAATAAGTGAAATTTCTGCAATTTTGCCTTAAAATAAAAGAAATTTTTGCAATTTTTCCCCAAAATAATTGAAATTTCTGCAATTTTGCCCCAAAATAAGGGGAATTTCTGTATTTTTGCCAAAAAATAAGGGAAATTTCTGCCTTTTTGCCCCCAAATAATGTGAATTTCAGCCTTTTTAACAAAAAATAAATTGTGATTTCTGCATTTTTGCCACAAAATATTAGGAATATCTGCATTTTTGCTCCAAAATGAGGAAAATTTCTGCCTTTCTTGGCTGAAATAAGTGAAATTTCTGCAATTTTGCCCCAAAATAAGTGAAATTTCTGCAATTTTGCCCCAAAATAAGGGAAATTTCTGGAATTTTGCCCCAAAATAAGTGGAATTTCTGAGTTTTGCCCCAAAATAAGGAGAATTTCTGTCTTTTTGCCTCAACAAATAGGGAATTTCTGCTTTTGCCCCACAACTAGGGGAATTTCTGCAATTTTGCTCCAAAATACAGGGAATTTCTGCATTTTTCCCAAAAATAAAGGGAATGTATACATTTTGCCATAAAAAAAGGAAATTTCTTCATTTTTGACCCAAAATAAGAGGAATTTCTGCCTTTTTACCTCAAAATAAGTGAAATTTCTGCCTTTTTACCCAAAAATAAACGGAGTTTCTGTCTTTCTGCCCCAAAATAAAAGGAATTTTTGAATTATGCCATGAAATTAGTGAAATTTCTGCAATTTTGCCCTAAAATAAAAGAAATTTCTGCCTTTGTGCGACAAAATAAGGGGAATTTCTGTCTTTTTGCCCCAAAATAGGAGAAATTTCTACTATTTTGCCCCTAAATGAGGGGAATTTCAGCCTTTTTACCACAAAATAAGTGAAATTTCTGCAATTTCGCCCTAAAATAAAAGAAATTTCTTCCTTTGTGCCACAAAATAAGGGGAATTTCTGTCTTTTTGCCTCAAAATAGGGAAAATTTCTGCCTTTTTGCCCCTAAATAAGGGGAATTTCAGCCTTTTTACAACAAAATAAGTGAAATTTCTGCAATTTTGCCCCAAAATAAGTGAAATTTCTGCAATTTTGCCCCAAAATAAGAAAATTTTCTGGAATTTTGCCCCAAAATAAGTGGAATTTCTGAGTTTTGCCCCAAAATAAGGAGAATTTCTGTCTTTTTGCCCAAACAAATAGGGAATTTCTGCCTTTTTGCCTTACAACTAGGGGAATTTCTGCAATTTTGCTCCAAAATATGGGGAATTTCTGCTTTTTTTCCCGAAAATATGGGAAATGTATACCTTTTGCCACAAAAAAGGGAAATTTTTAATTTTTGCTCCAAAATAAGAGGAATTTCTGCATTTTAACCTCAAAATAAGTGAAATTTTTGCCTTTTTACCCAAAAATAAATTGAATTTCTGTCTTTTTGCTCCAAAATAAAAGGAATTTTTGAATTATGCCCTGAAATAAGAGAAATTTCTGCAATTTTGCCCCAAAATAAGGGAAATTTCTGCCTTTTTGCCACAAAATAAGGGGAATTTCTGCATTTTTGCCACAAAATATTAGGAATTTCTGCCTTTTTGCCCCAAAATAAGGAAAATTTCTGCTTTTTTTTCATGAAATAAGTGAAATTTCTGCAATTTTGCTCCAAAATAATTGAAATTTCTGCAATTTTTTCCCAAAATAAGGGAAATTTCTGGAATTTGCCCCAAAATATGTGGAATTTCTGAATTTAGCCCCAAAATAAGGTTAATTTCTGTCTTTTTTTCAACAACATATAGGGAATTTCTGCCTTTTTGCCCCATAATTAGGGTAATTTCTGCAATTTTGCTCCAAAATACGGGGAATTTCTGCCTTTTTGCACGAAAATAAGGGGAATGTTTACCTTTTGCCAAAAAAAGGGAAATTTCTTCATTTTTGCCCCAAAATAAGAGGAATTTCTGCCTTTTTACCTCTAAATAAGTGAAATTTCTGCCTTTTTACCTAAAAATATATGGAATTTCTGTATTTTTCTTCCAAAATAAAAGGAATTTTTGAATTATGCCCTGAAATAAGTGAAATTTCTGCAATTTTGCTCCAAAATAAGGGAAATTTCTGCCTTTTTGCCACAAAATAAGGGGAATTTCTGTCTTTTTGCCCCAAAATTAGGGGAATTTCAGCCTTTTTACCTAATAATAAGAGGAATCTCTGCCTTTTTGCCCTAAAATATGGAGAATTTCTTTATTTTTGCCCCAAAATAAAGAAATTTTCTGCAATTTTTACCAAAATAATAGTAATTTCTGCCTTTTTGCCCCAAAATAGAGAAATTTCTGACTTTTTGCCCTAAAATAAATAAAATTTCTGCAATTTTGCGCGAAAATAAGGGAAATTTGTGACTTTTTGCCCCAAAATAATGAACATTTCTTAAATTTTGCCCCAAAATAAGGGGAATTTCTGAATTTTTGCCCTGAAAAAAGGAGAATTTCTGTCTTTTTGCCCCAAATTAATGTGAATTTCTGATTTTTCCCTCAAACTTAGGGGAATATGTGCAATTTTGCTGCAAAATACGGGGAATTTCTGCCTTATTGCACCAAAATAAAGGGAATTTCTGCCTTTTTGCACCAATATAAGGGGAATTTCTGAAATTTTGCTTTAAAATACAAAGAATTTCTGCCTTTTTGCCCAAAATTAAGGGGATTTTCTGCCTTTTTGCCCCCCAAAAAGGGAAATTTCTGCAATTTTACCCCAAAATAAGGTGAATTTCTGCCTTTTTGCCACAAAATTATGGGAATTTCTGCATTTTTGCCCCAAAATAAGAAAAATTTTTGCTTTTTTTCTCTGAAATAAGTGAAATTTCTGCAATTTTGCCTTAAAATAAAAGAAATTTCTGCAATTTTTCTTCATAATAAAGGAATTTTCTGCAATTTTGCCCCAAAATAAAGGGAATTTCTGTTTTTTTGTCCCCAAATAAGGGAAATTTCTGCAATTTTGCCTTAAAATAAGGGGAATTTCTGCCTTTTGCCCCAAAATAAGGGGAATTTCTGCCTTTTTGCCTCAAAACAAAAAAATTACTGCCTGTTTTACGCCAAAATTAGGTGAATATCTGCAATTTTGCTCCAAAATACAGGGATTTTCTGCCTTTTTCGCCGAAAATAATGGGAATTTCTGACTTTTCCCTCAAAATTAGGGGAATATGTGCAATTTTGCTTCAAAATACGGAGAATTTCTGCCTTATTGCACCAAAATAAAGGGAATTTCTGCCTTTTTGCACCAATATAAGGGGAATTTCTGAAATTTTGCTCCAAAATACGGGGAATTTCTGCCTTATTGCCCGAAATAAATTGTAATTTCTGCCTTTTTGCCCTGAAATATTTGAAATTTCCGCAATTTTACCCCAAAATAAAGGGAATTTCTGTTTTTGGCCCCAAAATTAGGAAAATTTCAGCTTTTTACCCCAAATTAAGGCAAATTTCTGACTTTTTACCCTGAAATAAGTGAAATTTCTACAATTTTGCCCAAAAATAAGGGGAATTTATGCCTTTTTGCCAAAATAAGGGGAATTTCAGCATTTTACCTCCAAATAAAGGGAATTTCTGCCTTTTTGCCATAAAATATGGGTCATTTCTGCCTTATTGCCCACAAATAAGAAAAATTTTTGCTTTTCTGCCCCAATTAATGGGAATTTCTGCCTTTTTGCTACAAAGTAAAGGGAATTTCTGCCTTTTTGCCCCAAAATAACGGAAATTTCAGCCTTTTTACCTCAAAATAACGGGAATTTCTTCCTTTTGCCCAAAATATGGGGAATTTCTGACTTTTTGTTTTAAAATAAGAAAAATTTCTTCAATTTTGTACCAAAATAAAAGAAATTTCTGCTTTTTGCCCCAAAATAAAAGTAATTTCTGACTTTTTGCCCTGAAATAAATGAAATTTCTGCAATTTTGCCCGAAAATAATGGAAATTTGTGCCTTTTTGCACCAAAATGAGGGGAATTTCTGCCTTTTAACCACAAAATATGGGGAATTTCAGCATTTTACCTCAAAATAAGGGAAATTTCAGCCTTTTTGCACCAAAATGTGGGGCATTTCTTCCTTTTTGCCACAAAATAAGAAAAATTTCAGCAATTCTGTTCCAAAATAAAAAAAATTTCTAAAATTTTGCCCCAAAATAAGGGAAATATCTGATTTTTGCCCCGAAATAAGGAGAATTTTTTGTATTTTTGCCCCAAAAAAGGGAAATTTCTGCCTTTTTGCCCCAAAATTAGGGGAGTTTCTGCAATTTTGCTTCAAAATACAGAGAATTTCTGCCTCTTTTCCCGAAAATTGGGGAACTTCTGCCGATTTGCCCCAAATAAAGGGAATTTCTGCATTTTTGCCCCAATATTTGGAAAATTTCTGCAATTTTGCTTTAAAATACAAAGAATTTCTGCCTTTTTGCCCGAAATTAAGGGGATTTTCTGCCTTTTTGCCTCCAAAAAAGGGAAATTTCTGCAATTTTATCCTAAAATAATAGGAATTTCTGCCTTGTTGCCTCCAAATAACAGGAATTTCTGCCTTTTTGCCCCGAAATATGTGAAATGTCTGCAATTTTACCCCAAAATAAGGTGAATTTCTTTCTTTTTTGCCCCAAAATTATGGGAATTTTTGCATTTTTGCCCCAAAATAAGAAAAATTTTTGCTTTTTTTCTCTGAAATAAGTGAAATTTCTGCAATTTTGCCTTAAAATAAAAGAAATTTCGGCAATTTTTCTTCATAATAAAGGAATTTTCTGCAATTTTGCCACAAAATAAAGGGAATTTCTGTTTTTTGTCCTTAAATAAGGGAAATTTCTGCAATTTTGCCTTATAATAAGGGGAACTTCTGCCTTTTGCCCCAAAATAAGGGAAATTTCTGCCTTTATGCCCCAAAACAAAGAAAATTACTGCCTGTTTTACGCCAAAATTAGGTGAATTTCGGCAATTTTGCTCCAAAATACAGGGATTTTCTGCCTTTTTCGCCGTAAATAATGGGAATTTCTGACTTTTCCCTCAAAATTAGAGAAATATGTGCAATTTTGCTTCAAAATACGGGGAAATTCTGCCTTATTGCACCAAAATAAAGGGAATTTCTGCCTTTTTGCACAAATATAAAAAGAATTTCTGAAATTTTGCTCCAAAATACAAGGAATTTCTGCCTTTTTGCCCGAAAATAAAGGGAATGTATACCTTTTTGCCATAAAAAGGGAAATTTCTTCATTTTTACCCCAAAATAAGGGGATTTTCCGCCTTTTTGACTCAAAATAAGTTCAATTTCTGACTTTTTTCCAAAAATAAACAGAATTTCTGTCTTTTTGCCCCAAAATAAGGGGATTTTCTGAATTTTTGCCCTGAAATGAGTTAAATTTCTAAAATTTTTCCTCAAAATAATTAAAATTTCTGCAATTTTGCCCCAAAATAAGGGGAATTTCTGTATTTTTGCCCCAAAATAAGGGAAATTTCTGCCTTTTTACCCCTAAATAATGGGATTTTCAGCCTCTTTACCTCAAAATAATGGGAATTTCTGCATTTTTGCCACTAAATATTAGGAATTTCTGCATTTTTGCTCCAAAATAAGGAAAATTTCTGCCTTTCTTCCCTGAAATAAGTGAAATTTCTGCAATTTTGCCCCAAAATAAGTGAAATTTCTGCAATTGTGCCCCAAAATCCGGGAAATTTCTGGAATTTTGACTCAAAATAAGTGGAATTTCTGAGTTTTGCCCCAAAATAAGGAGAATTTCTGTCTTTTTGCCCCACCAGATAAGGAATTACTGCCTTTTTGCCCCACAACTAGGAAATTTTCTAGAATTTTGCTCCAAAATACGGGCAATTTCTGCATTATTTCCTGAAAATAAGGGGAATGCATACCTTTTGCCACAAAAAAGCGAAATTTCTTATTTTTGCCCCAAAATACGAGGAATTTCTGCTTTTTTGCCCGAAAATAAGGGGAACGTTTACCTTTTGCCAGAAAAAAAAGAAATTTTTTTATTTTTGTCCCAAAATAAGAGGAATTTCTGCCTTTTTACCTCAAAATAAGTGAAATTTCTGCCTTTTTACCCAAAAATATACGGAATTTCTGTATTTTTGCCCCAAAATAAAAGGAATTTTTGAATTTTGCCCTGAAATAAGTGCAATTTCTGCAATTTTGCCCCAAAATAAGGGAAATTTCTGCCTTTTTGCCACAAAATAAGGGGAATTTCTGTCTTTTTTTTCCAAAATAAGGGGAATTTCAGCCTTTTTACCTAATAATAAAGGGAATCTCTGCCTTTTTGCCCTAAAATATGGGGAATTTCTGTATTTTTGCCCCAAAATAAAGAAATTATCTGCAATTTTTTAGCAAAATAAAAGTAATTTCTGCCTTTTTGCCCTAAAATAAGAGAAATTTCTGCATTTTTTTTCCCTGAAATAACAGAAATTTCTGTAATTTTGCCCCAAAATAAGGGAGATTTCTGCAATTTTGCCCCAAATTAATGGACATTTCTAGAATTTTGCACCAAAATAAGGGGAATTTCTGAATTTTGCCTTGAAATAAGGAGAATTTCTGTTTTTTTGCCCCAAAATAATGTGAATTTCTGCATTTTCCCTCAAAATTAGGGGAATATGTGCAATTTTGCTTCAAAATACGGGGAATTTCTGTCTTATTGCACCAAATAAAGGGAATTTCTGCCTTTTTGCACCAATAAAAGGGGAATTTCTGAAATTTTGCTCCAAAATACGGGGAATTTCTGCCTTATTGCCCGAAATAAAGTGGAATTTCTGCCTTTTTGCCCTGAAATATATGAAATTTCCGCAATTTTACCTCACAATAAGGGCAATTTCTATTTGGCCCCAAAATTAAAAGAATTTCTGCTTTTTGCCCTTAAATAAGGCAAATTTCTGACTTTTTTCCCTGAAATAAGTGAAATTTCTGCAATTTTGCCCCAAAATAAGGGGAATTTCTGCCTTTTTGCCAAAATAAGGGGAATTTCAGCATTTTACCTCCAAATGGGAATTTCTGCCTTTTTGCCACAAAATATGGGGAATTTCTGCCTTATTGCCCCCAAATAAGGAAAATTTTGCTTTTCTGCCCCAATTAACGGAAATTTCTGCCTTTTTGCCACAAAGTAAAGGGATTTCTGTCTGTTTGCCCCTAAATAACGGGAATTTCAGCCTTTTTACCTCAAAATAAAGGGAATTTCTGCCTTTTGCCAAAATATGGGGAATTTCTGACTTTTTGTTCCAAAATAAGTAAAATTTCTTCAATTTTGTACCAAAATAAAAGAAATTTCTGCTTTTTGCCCCAACGTAAAAGTAATTTCTGAATTTTTGCCCTGAAATAAATGAAATTTCTGCAATTTTGCCCGAAAAAAAGAGAAATTTGTGCTTTTTTGCCCCAAAATGAGGGGAATTTCTGCCTTTTAACTCCAAAATATGGGGTATTTCAGCATTTTACCTCAAAATAAGGAGAATTTCAGCCTTTTTGCACCAAAATATGGGGAATTTCTGCCTTTTTGCCACAAAATAAGAAAAATTTCTGCAATTCTGTAACAAAATAAAATAAATTTCTAAAATTTTGCCCCAAAATAAAGGAAATTTCTGATTTTTGCCCCGAAATAAGGAGAATTTCTGTATTTTTGCCCCAAAATATAGGGAATTTCTGCATTTTTGCCCCAAAATTAGGGGAGTTTCTGCAATTTTGCTTCAAAATACAGGGAATTTCTGCCTCTTTTCCCGAAAATAAGGGGAACTTCTGCCGATTTGCTTCAAATAAAGGGAATTTCTGCATTTTTGCCCCAATATTAGGGGAATTTCTGCAATTTTGCTCCAAAATACGGGGAATTTCTGCCTTTTTGCCCGAAATTAAGGAGATTTTCTGCCTTTTTGCCTCCAATCAAGGGAAATTTCTTCAATTTTATCACAAAATAAGGGGAATTTCTGCCTGTTTGCCCCCAAATAACGGGAATTTCTGCCTTTTTGCCCTGAAATATGTGAAATGTCTGCAATTTTACCCCAAAATAAGGTGAATTTCTGCCTTTTTGCCCCAAAATAATGGGAATTTCTGCCTTTTTGTCCCAAAATAAGAAAAATTTTTGCGTTTATTCTCTGAAAGAAGTGAAATTTCTGCAATTTTGCCTTAAAAGAAAAGAAATTTCTGCAATTTTTCCCCATAATAAAGGAATTTTCTGCAATTTTGCTTCAAAATAAAGGGAATTTCTGTTTTTTGTCCCCAAATAAAGGAAATTTCTGCAATTTTGCCTTAAAATAAGGGGAATTTCTGACTTTTGCCCCAAAATAAGGGGAATTTCTGCCTTTTCGCCCCAAATCAAAGAAAATTACTGCATGTTTTACCCGAAAATTAGGTGAATTTCTGCAATTTTGCATCAAATTACGGGGATTTTTTTCCTTTTTCGCCGAAAATAGGGGGAATTTCTGCCACATTGCCGCGAAATAAGTGAAATTTCTGCAGTTTTACTTCGAAATAAGGGGAATTTCTTCCTTTTTTTTCCCCAAAATTAGGGGAATTTCTGCAATTTTGCTCCAAAATACGGGGAATTTCTGCCTTTTTGCCCGAAAATAAAGGGAATGTATACCTTTTTGCCATAAAAAAAGAAATTTCTTCATTTTTACCCCAAAATAAGGGGATTTTCAGCCTTTTTGCCTCAAAATAAGTGCTATTTCTGACTTTTCCCCAAAAATAAGGGGAATTTCTGACTTTTTGCCCTGAAATAAGTTAAATTTCTAAAATTTTTCCCCAAAATAAAGGAAACGTCTGCTTTTTGCCTCAAAATAAGGGAAATTTCTGCATTCTTGCCCCAAAATAAGGGGAATTTCAGCCTTTTTTCCTCAAAATAAGGGGAATTTCTGCCTTTTGCCCCAAAATAAGGGGAATTTCTGCCTTTTTGCCCCAAAATAAGAAAAAGTTCTGCAATTTTGTACAAAAATAAAAGAAATTTCTGCGTTTTTGCCCCAAAATATGAAAAAATTCTGCCTTTTTTCCCTGAAATAATTGAAATTTCTTCAATTTTGCCCCATAATAAGGGAAATTTCTGCAATTTTGCCCCAAAGTAAGGGAAATTTCTGCAATTTTGCCTCAAATAAGGGGAATTTCTGACTTTTTGCCCTTCAAAAACGGAGATATTCTTTCTTTTTGCACCAAAATAAGGAGAATTTCAGCCTTTTTCCCCTAAAATTATGAGAATTTCTGCAATTTTGTTTCAAAATACGGGGAATTTCTGCCTTTTAGCCCCAACATAAAGGGAATTTCTGCATTTTTCCTCAAAATTAGGGGAATTTCTGCATTTTACCTCTAAATATGGGGATATCCTGCATTTTGCCCCAAAATATGGGGAATTTTTGCCTTTTTGTTCCAAAAAAAGGAAAATTTCTTAAATTTTGTACCATGATAAAAAAATTTCTGCTTTTTGCCCCAAAATAAGGGGAATTTCTGACTTTTTACCCTGAAATAAATGAAATTTCCGCAATTTTGCCTGAAAATAAGGGAAATTTGTGCCTTTTTGCCCCAAAATGAGGGGAATTTCTGCCTTTTGACCCAAAATATGAGGAATTTCAGCATTTTACCTCAAAATGAGGAGAATTTCAGCCTTTTTGCACCAAAATATGGGGAATATCTGCATTTTTGCTCCAAAATAAAGGACATTTCTGCATTATTGCACCAATATTAGAGGAATTTCTGCAATTTTGCTCCAAAATACGCGTCATTTCTGCCTTTTTGCCTGAAATTAAGTGGAATTTCTGCCTTTTTGTCCAAAAATGAGTGAAATATCGGCAATTTTAGCCAAAAATAAGGGATTTAATCTTTTTGCCCCAAAATAAGAGGAATTTCTGCCATTTTGCCCTGAAATATTTGAAATTTTTTCAATTTTACCCCAAAATAAAAAGAATTTTTGCCTTTTTGCCGCAAAATAAGGGGAATTTCAGCCTTATTACCTCAAAATAAGGGGAATTTCTGCCTTTTGCCACAAAATATGGGGAATTTCTGCCTTTTTGTTCCAAAATAATTAAAATTTCTTCGATTTTGTACCAAAATAGAAGAAATTTCTGCTTTTTGCCCCAAAATAAAAGGAATTTCTGACTTTTTATCCTGAAATAAATGAAATTTTTGCAATTTTGCCCAAAAATAAGAAAAATTTGTGCCTTTTTGCCACAAAATATAAAAAATTTCTGCCTTCTTGCCACAAAATAAGAAAAATTTCTGCAATTCTGTACCAAAATAAAAGTAATTTCTCCAATTTTGCCCCAAAATAAGGAAAATTTCTGCAATTTTGCCCAAAAATAAGGGAAATTTCTTCAATTTTGCCCCAAAATTCGGGGAATTTCTGATTTTTGCCCCGAAATAAGGAGAATTTCTGTATTTTTGCCCCAAAATAAAGGGATTTTCTGCCTTTTTGCCCCAAAATTAGCGGAGTTTCTGAAATTTTGCTTCAAAATACAGGGAATTTCTGCCTCTTTCCCCGAAAATAAGAGGAACTTTTGCCTTTTTGGCCCAAATAAAAAAAATTTCTGCATTTTTGCCCCAATATTAGGGGAATTTCTGCAATTTTGCTCCAAAATACGGAGAATTTTTGCCTTTTTGCCCGAAATTAAGGGGATTTTCTGCCTTTTTGCCCCCAAATAAGGGAAATTTCGGCAATTTTATCCCAAAATAAGGGGAATTTCTGCTTTTTTGCCCAAAAATAAAGGAAATTTCTGCATTTTTGCCCCAAAATAAGAAAAATTTTTGCTTTTTTTCTCTGAAATATGTGAAATTTCTGCAATTTTGCCCTAAAATAAGAGAAATTTCTGCAATTTTCCCCATAATAAAGGAAATTTCTGCAATTTTACCCCAACTAAGGGAATTTCTGTCTTTTACCCCCAAATAAAAGAAATTTCTGCAATTTTGCCCTAAAATAAGGGGAATTTGTTACTTTTTCCCCAAAATAAGGGGAATTTCTGCCTTTTAGCCCCAAAATAAAGGGAATTTCTTCATTTTCCCCCAATATTAGGGGAATTTCTGTGTTTTACCTCTAAATAAGGGGAATTTCTGGATTTTACCCCAAAAAATGGGGAATTTCTGCCTTTTTGTTCCAAAAAAAGGAAAATTTCTTAAATTTTGTACCATAATAAAAGAAATTTCTGCTTTTTGCCCCAAAATAAGGGGAATTTCTGACTTTTTACCCTTAAATAAATGAAATTTCTGCAATTTTGCCTGAAAATAAGGGAAATTTGTGCATTTTTGCCCCAAAATGAGGGGAATTTCTGCCTTTTGCCCCAAAATATGAAGAATTACAGAATTTTACCTCAAAATGAGGAGAATTTCAGCCTTTGTGCACCAAAATATGGGGAATATCTGCCTTTTTCCTCCAAAATAAAGGAAATTTCTCCATTATTGCACCAATATTATAGGAATTTCTGCAATTTTGCTCCAAAATATGGGTCATTTCTGCTTTTTTGCCTGAAATTAAGTGGAATTTCTGCCTTTTTGTCCCAAAAAAAGTGAATTATCGGCAATTTTAGCCAAAAATAAGGGTTTTAATCTTTTTGCCCCAAAATAAGGGGAATTTCTGCCATTTTGCCCTGAAATATTTGAAATTTTTTAATTTTACCCCAAAATAAAAAGAATTTCTGCCTTTTTGCCCAAAAATAATGGGAATTTCAGCCTTATTACCTCAAAATAAGGGGAATTTCTGACTTTTGCCACAAAATATGGGGAATTTCTGCCTTTTTGTTCCAAAATAAGGAAAATTTCTTCGATTTTGTACCAAAATAAGAAATTTCTGCTTTCTGCCCCAAAATAAAAGGAATTTCTGACTTTTTGTCCTGAAATAAATGAAATTTCTGCAATTTTGCCCAAAAATAAGAAAAATTTGTGCCTTTTTGCCACAAAATATAAAAAATTTCTGCCTTCTTGCCACAAAATAAGAAAAATTTCTGCAACTCTGTACCAAAATAAAAGTAATTTCTCCAATTTTGGCCCAAAATAAAGGAAATTTCTGCAATTTTGCCCCAAAATGAGGGGAATTTCTGATTTTTGCCCCGAAATAAGGAGAATTTCTGTATTTTTGCCCCAAAATAAAGGGAATTTCTGCCTTTTTGCCCCAAAATTAGGGGAGTTTCTATAATTTTGCTTCAAAATACAGGGAATTTCTGCCTCTTTCCCCGAAAATAAGAGGAACTTCTGTCTTCTTGCCCCAAATAAAAGGAATTTCTGCATTTTTGCCCCAATATTAGGGGAATTTCTGCAATTTTGCTCCAAAATACGGGGAATTTTTGCCTTTTTGCCCGAAATTAAGGAGATTTTCTGCCTTTTTGCCCCCAAATAAGGGAAATTTCGGCAATTTTATCCCAAAATAAGGGGAATTTCTGCTTTTTTGCCCAAAAATAAAAGAAATTTCTGCATTTTTGCCCCAAAATAAGAAAAATTTTTGCTTTTTTTCTCTGAAATAAGTGAAATTTCTTCAATTTTGCCCTAAAATAAGAGAGATTTCTGCAATTTTTCCCCATAATAAAGGAAATTTCTGCAATTTTCCCCAAATTAAGGGAATTTCTGTTTTTTACCACCAAATAAAAGAAATTTCTGCAATTTTGCCCTAAAATAAGGGGAATTTGTGACTTTTTCCCCAAAATAAGGGGAATTTCTGCCTTTTAGCCCAAAAATATAGGGGATTTCTTCATTTTCCGCCAATATTAGGGGAATTTCTGCGTTTTACCTCTAAATAAGGGGAATTTCTGTATTTTACCCAAAAAATGAGGAATTTCTGCCTTTTTGTTCCAAAAAAAAAAATTCTTAAATTTTCTACCATAATAAAAGAAATTTCTGCTTTTTGCCCCAAAATAAGGGGAATTTCTGACTTTTTACTCTGATATAAATGAAATTTCCACAATTTTGCCTGAAAATAAGGGAAATTTGTGCCTTTTTGCCCCAAAATGAGGGGAATTTCTGCCTTTTGCCCCAAAATATGAGGAATTTCAGCATTTTACCTCAAAATGAGGGGAATTTCAGCCTTTTTGCACCAAAATATGGGGAATATCTGCCTTTTTGCTCCAAAATAAAGGACATTTCTGCATTATTGCACCAATATTAGAGGAATTTCTGCAATTTTGCTCCAAAATACGGGTCATTTCTGCCTTTTTGCCTGAACTTAAGTGGAATTTCTGCCTTTTTGTCTCAAAATAAGTGAAATATCTGCAATTTTAGCCAAAAATAAGGGATTTAATCTTTTTGCCCCAAAATAAGGGAAATTTCTGCCATTTTGCCCTGAAATATTTGAAATTTTTTCAATTTTACCCCAAAATAAAAAGAATTTCTGCCTTTTTGCCCCAAAATAAGGGGAATTTCAGCCTTATTACTTCAAAATAAGGGGAATTTCTGCCTTTTGCCACAAAATATGGGGAATTTCTGCTTTTTTGTTCCAAAATAAGGAAAACTTCTTCAATTTTGTACCAAAATAGAAGAAATTTCTGCTTTTTGCCCCAAAATAAAAGGAATTTCTGACTTTTTGTCCTGAAATAAATGAAATTTCTGCAATTTTGCCCATAAATAAGAAAAATTTGTGCCTTTTTGCCACAAAATATAAAAAATTTCTGCCTTCTTGCCACAAAATAAGAAAAATTTCTGCAATTCTGTACCAAAATAAAAGTAATTTCTGCAATTTTGCCCCAAAATAAGGGAAATTTCTTCAATTTTGCCCCAAAATAAGGGAATTTCTGTATTTTTGCCCCAAAATAAATGGAATTTCTGATTTTTTGCCCCAAAATTAGGGGAGTTTCTGCAATTTTGCTTCAAAATACAGGGAATTTTTGCCTCTTTCCCTGAAAATAAGGGGAACTTCTGCCTTTTTGCCCCAAATAAAAGGAATTTCTGCATTTCTGTCTCAATATAAGGGGAATTTTTGCAATTTTGCTCAAAAATATGGGGAATTTTTGGCTTTTTGCCCGAAATTAAGGGGATTTTCTGCATTTTTTCCCCCAAATAAGGGAAATTTCTGCAATTTTATCCCAAAATTAGGGGAATTTCTTCTTTTTTGCCCCAAAATAAAGGATATTTCTGCATTTTTGCCCCAAAATAAGAAAAATTTTTGCTTTTTTTCTATGAAATAAGTGAAATTTCTGCAATTTTGCCTTAAAATAAGGGAAATTTCTGCAATTTTTCTTCATAATAAAGGAAATTTCTTCAATTTTCCCCAAAATAAAGGGAATTTCTGTTTTTTGCTCCCAAATAAAAAAAAATTTCTGCAATTTTGTCCTAAAATAAGGGGAATTTCTGACTTTTTCCCCAAAATAAGGGGAATTTCTGCCTTTTAGCCCCAAAATAAATGGAATTTCTTCATTTTCCCCCAATATTAGGGGAATTTCTGCGTTTTACCTCTAAATAAAAGGAATTTTGGCATTTTACCCCAAAAAATGGGGAATTTCTGCCTTTTTGTTCCAAAAAAAGGAAAATTTCTTAAATTGTGTACCATAATAAAAAAAAATTCTGCTTTTTGCCCCAAAATAAGGGGATTTTCTGACTTCTTACCCTGAAATACATGAAATTTCTGCAATTTTGCCTGAAAATAAGGGAAATTTGTGCCTTTTTGCCCCAAAATGAAGGGAATTTCTGCCTTTTGCCCCAAAATATGAGGAATTTCAGCATTTTACCTCAAAATGAGAAGAATTTCAGCCTTTTGCACCAAAATATAGGGAATATCTGCCTTTTTGCTCCAAAATAAAGGGAATTTCTGCATTATTGCACCAAAATTAGAAAAATTTCTGCAATTTTGCTCCAAAATACGGGTCATTTCTGCCTTTTTGCCCGACATTAAGTGGAATTTCCGCCTTTTTGTCCCGAAATAAGTGAAATATCTGCAATTTTAGCCAAAAATAAGGGATTTAATCTTTTTGCCCCAAAATTAGGGGAATTTCTGCAATTTTGCTCCAAAACACGGGGAATTTCTGCCTTTTTGCCCGAAAATAAGGGGAATGCAAACCTTTTTGCCATAAAAAAGGGAAATTTCTTCATTTTTGCCCCAAAATGAGGAGAATTTCTGCCGTTTTGCCTCTAAATAAGTGGAATTTCTGTCTTTTTCCCCCAAAACAAAAATAATTTCTGTCTTTTTTGCCCCAAAATAAGGGGAATGTCTGACTTATTACCCTGAAATAAGTGAAATTTCTTCAATTTTGCCCCAAAATAAGGGGAATTTCTGAATTTTTACCCCCAAATAAGGGGAATTTCAGCCTGTTTACCTCAAAATAAGGAAAATTTCTGCATTTTTGCAACAAAATATTAGGAATTTCTGCCCTTTTGCCTTAAAATAAGGAATATTTCTGCCTTTTTTTCCTGAAATAAGGGAAATGTCTGCAATTTTGCCCCAAAAGAAGGGAAATTTCTGCATTTTGCCTTAAAATAAGGGAAATTTTTGGAATTTTGCCCCAAAATAAGTGGAATTTCTGAATTTTGCCCCAAAATAAGAATTTCTGTTTTTTTCCCCCAACATATAGGGAATTTCTGCATTTTTACCCCAAAATAAACGGTATTTCTGTATTTTTGCCACAAAATAAGCGGAATTTTTGAATTTTGCCCTGAAATAAGTTAAATTTCCGCAATTTTGCCACAAAATAAGAGAAATTTCTGCCTTTTTGCCACAAAATAAGGGGCATTTCTGTCTTTTTGCCTCAAAATAAAGGGAATTTCAGCCTTTTTACCTCATAATAAGGGGAATCTCTGCTTTTTTGCCCCAAAATATGGGGAGTTTCTGCATTTTTGCCCCAAAATAAAGAAAATTTCTGCAATTTTCTACAAAAATAAAAGAAATTTCTGCACTTTGCCCCAAACCTAGAGAAATTCCTGTCTTCTTTACCTGAAATAAGTGAAATTTCTGCAATTTTGCCCAAAATAAGAAAAATTTCTTCAATTTTGCTCCAAAATAAGGGGAATTTCTGACTTTTTGCCCTGAAATAAGTAAAATTTCTGTCTTTTTGCCCCAAAATAATGTGTATTTCTGCATTTTCCCTCAAAATTAGGGAAATTTGTGCAATTTTGCTTCAAAATACGAAGGATTTCAGCCTTAGTTCACCAAAATAAAGGAAATTTCTGCATTTTTGCACCAATATAAGGGGAATTTCTGAAATTTTGCTCCAAAATACGGGAAATTTCTGCCTTATAGCCCGAAATTAAGTGGAATTTCTGCCTTTTTGCCCTGAAATATTTGAAATTTCTGCAATTTTACCCCAAAATAAGGGGAATTTCTTTTTTTGGCCCCAAAATTAGGGGGATTTCTGCTTTTTGCCCCAAAATAAGGCAAATTTCTGACTTTTTGCCCTGAAATAAGTAAAATTTCTGTCTTTTTGCCTCAAAATAATGTGTATTTCTGAATTTTCCCTCAAAATTAGGGGAATTTGTGCAATTTTGCTTCAAAATACGAAGGATTTCAGCATTATTTCACCAAAATAAAGGGAATTTCTGCATTTTTGCACTAATATAAGGGGAATTTCTTAAATTTTGCTCCAAAATACGGGAAATTTCTGCCTTGTAGCCCGAAATTAAGTGGAATTTCTGCCTTTTTGCCCTGAAATATTTGAAATTTCCGCAATTTTACCCCAAAATAAGGGGAATTTCTGTTTTTGGACACAATATTAGGGGAATTTCTGATTTTTGCCCCAAAATAAGGCAAATTTCTGAGTTTCTGCCCTGAAATAAGTGAAATTTCTGCAATTTTGCCCCAAAATAAGGGGAATTTCTGCTTTTTTGCCCAAAATAAAGGGAATTTCAGCATTTTACCTCCAAATAAGGGGAATTTCTGCCTTTTTGCCACAAAATATGGGGAATTTCTGCCTTATTGCCTCCAAATAAGGAAAATTACTGCTTTTCTACCCCAATTAACAGGAATTTCGGCCTTTTTGCCACAAAGAAAGGGAATTTCTGCTTTTTTGCCCAAAAATAAGGGGAATTTCAGCCTATTTACCTCAAAAAAGGGAATTTCTGCCTTTTGCCCCAAAATATGGGGAATTTCTGCATTTTTGTTCCAAAATAAGGAAAATTTCTTCAATTTTGTACTAAAATAAAAGTAATTTCTGCTTTTTGCCCCAAAATAAAAGAAATTTCTGACTTTTAGTCCTGAAATAAATGAAATTTCTGCAATTTTGCCTGAAAATAAGAAAAATTTGTGCCTTTCTGCCACAAAATATAAAAAATTTCTGCCTTCTTGCCACAAAATAAGAAAAATTTCTGCAATTCTGTACCAAAATAAAAGAAATTTCTCCAATTTTGTCCCAAAATAATGGAAATTTCTGCAATTTTGCCCCAAAATAAGGGAAATTTCTTCAATTTTGCCCCAAAATAAGGGGAATTTCTGACTTTTTGCCCCGAAATAAGGAGAATTTCTGTATTTTTGCCCCAAAATAAAGGGAATTTCTTCCGTTTTGCCCAAAAATTAGGGGAGTTTCTGCAATTTTGCTTCAAAATACAGGGAATTTCTGCCTCTTAACACGAAAACAAGGGGAACTTCTACCATTTTGCCCCAAATAAAAGAAATTTCTGCATTTTTGCCCCAATATTAGGGGAATTTCTGCAATTTTGCTCCAAAATATGGGGAATTTCTTCCTTTTTGCTCGAAATTAAGGGGATTTTCTGCCTTTTTGCCCCCAAAGAAAGGAAATTTCTGCAATTTTATCCCAAAATACGGGGAATTTCTGCCTTTTTGCCCCAAAATAAGGGGAATTTCTGCCTTTTTGCCCCAAAATAAGGGAAATTTCTGCAATTTTGCCCCAAAATAAGAAAAATTTTTGATTTTTTTCTCTGAAATAAGTGAAATTTCTGCAATTTTGCCCTAAAATAAGAAAAATATCTGCAATTTTTCCTCAAATAAAGCAAATTTCTGCAATTTTTCCCCAAAATACGGGGAATTTCTGTTTTTTGCTCCAAAATAACTGAAATTTCTGCAATTTTGCCCTAAAATGAGGGGAATTTCTGCCATTTGCCTCAAAATAAGGGAAATTTCTGCCTTTTTGCCCCAAAATAAAGAAAATTACTGCATGTTTTACCCCCAAATTAGGTGAATTTCTGCAATTTTGCTCCAAAATATGGGGATTTTCTGACTTTTTCGACGAAAATAAGGGGAATTTCTGACATTTTGCTGCGAAATAAGTAAAATTTCTGCAGTTTTACCCCAAAAGAAGGGGAATTTCTGCCTTTTTGCCCCAAAATTAGGGAAATTTCTGCTATTTTGCTCTAAAATCCGGGGAATTTCTTCCTTTTTGCCCGAAAATAAAGGGAATGTATATCTTTTTGCCATAAAAAAGGGAAATTTCTTCACTTTTGCCCCAAAATAAGCGGATTTTACGCTTTTTTGACTCAAAATAAGTGCAATATCTGCATTTTCCCCAAAAATAAACGGAATTTCTGTATTTTTGCCCCCAAAAAAGGGGAATTTCTGACTTTTTGCCCTGAAATAAATTAAATTTCTAAAATTTTTCCCCAAAATAAGGGAAATGTCTGCTTTTTGCCCCAAAATAAGGAGAATTTCTGCCTTTTTTCCCCAAAATAAGGGGAATTTTAGCCTTTTTTCCTCAAAATAAGGGGAATTTCTGTGTTTTGCCCCCAAAATATGGGGAATTTCTGCCTTTTTGACCCAAAATAAGAAAAATTTCTGCAATTTTGTACCAAAATAAAAGAAATTTCTGCCTTTTGGCCCCAAAATAAGAGAAATTTCTGCCTTTTTTCACTGAAATAAGTGAAATTTCTGCAATTTTGCCCAAAAATAAGAGAAATTTCTGCAATTTTGCCACAAAGTAAAGGAAATTTCTGCAATTTTGCCCCAAATAAAAGGAATTTCTGAATTTTTGCACCCAAAAAAAGGAGATTTTCTGTCTTTTTGCCCCAAAATAAAGAGAATTTCAGCCTTTTTACCCAAAAATTATGAGAATTTCTGCAATTTTTCTTCAAAATACGAAAAATTTCTGCCTTTTAGCCCCAAAATAAAGGGAATTTCTGCATTTTTCCCCTATATTAGGAAATTTCTGCATCTTACTTCTAAATAAGGGGAATTTCTGCATTTTACCTCAAAATAAAAAGAATTTCTGCCTTTTACCCCAAAACATGGGAAATTTCTACCTTTTTGTTCCAAAGTAAAGAAAATTTCTTCAATTTTGTACCATAATAAAAGAAATTTCTCCTTTTAGCTCCAAAATAAAGGGAATTTCTGACTTTTTACCCTGAAATAAATGAAATTTCTGCAATTTTGCCCGAAAATTAGGGATATTTGTGCCTTTTTGCCCCAAAATAAGGGAAATTTCTGTTTTTTGCCGCCAAATATGGGGAATTTCAGCATTTTACTTCAAAATAAATGGAATTTCTGCATTTTTACCCTGATATATGTGAAATTTCTGCAATTTTACCCACAAGTAAGGTGAATTTCTGCCTTTTTGCCCCAAAATAATGGGAATTTCTGCCTCTTTGCCACAAAATAAGAAAAATTTTTGCTTTTTTTCTCTGAAATAAGTGAAATTTCTGCAATTTTGCCCTAAAATAAGAAAAATTTCTGCAATTTTTCCCCATAATAAATCAAATTTCTGCAATTTTGCTGCAAAATAAGGGGATTTTCTGCTTTTTGCCCACAAATAAGGGATATTTCTGCAATTTTGCCCTAAAATAAGGGGAATTTCTGCAATTTGCCTTAAAATAAGGGGAATTTCTGCCTTTTTGCCACAAAATAAAGAAAATTACCTCATGTTTTTCCCCAAAATTAGGTGAATTTCTGCAATTTTGCTCCAAAATATGAGGATTTTCTGCCTTTTTCGCCGAAAATAAGGGGAATTTCTGCCATTTTGCCGCGAAATAAGTAAAATTTCTGCAGTTTTACCCCAAAATAAGGGGAATTTCTGCATTTTGCCTCAAAATTAGGGGAATTTCTGCAATTTTGCTCCAAATTCCGGAGAATTTCTGCCTTTTTCCCCGAAAATAAATGGAATGTATACCTTTTTGCCATAAAAAAAGGAAATTTCTTCACTTTTGCCCCAAAATAATGGGATTTTCCTCCTTTTTGACTCAAAATAAGTGCAATTTTTACCTTTTCCCCAAAAATAAACGGAATTTCTGTCTTTTTGCCACAAAATAAAGGGAATTTCTGACTTTTTGCCCTGAAATAAGTGAAATTTCTAAAATTTTTTCCCAAAATAACGGAAATGTCTGCTTTTTGCCCCAAAATAAGGGGAATTTCTGCCTTTTTGCACCAAAATAATGGGAATTTCAGCCCTTTTACCTCAAAATAATGGGAATTTCTGCCTTTTTGCCTTAAAATATGGGGAATTTCTGCCTTTTTGCCACAAAATAAGAAAATTTTTTGCAATTTTTTACCAAAATAAAAGAAATTTCTGCCTTTTTGCACCAAAATAAGGAAAATTTCTGCAATTTTGCTCCAATGTAAAGGAATTTTTTTTGCCCCCATATAAGGGGATTTTCTGAATTTTAGCTCCCGAAAAAAGGGGATTTTCTGATTTTTTGCCCCAAAATAAGGAGAATTTCTGCCTTTTTGCCCGAAAATTATGAGAATTTCTGCAATTTTGCTTCAAAATACGGGAAATTTCTGCCTTTTAGCCTCAAAATAAAGGGAATTTCTGCATTTTACCTCAAAAGAAGAATAATTTCTGCATTTTGCCCCAAAATATGGGGAATTTCTGCCTTTTTGTTCCAAAATATAAAAAAAATTTCTTCAATTTTGTACCATAATAAAAGAAATTTCTTCATTTTCCCCAAAATAAGGGGAATTTCTGACTTTTTGCCCTGAAATAAATGAAATTTCTGCAATTTTGCACGAAAATAAAGGAAATTTGTGCCTTTTTGCCCCAAAATAAGAATTTCTGCCTTTTGCCTCAAAATATGGGGAATTTCAGCATTTTACCTCAAAATAAGAAAAATTTCAGCCTTTTTGCACCAAAATATGGGAAATTTCTTCTTTTTGGCCTCCAAAATAAAGGGAATTTCTGCATTTTTGCACCAATATTAGTGGAATTTCTGCAATTTTGCTCCAAAATACGGGTCATTTCTGCAATTTTGCCCGAAATTAAGAAGATTTTCTGAATTTTTGCCCTCAAATAAGGGAAATTTCTGCAATTTTATTCAAAAATAAGGGGAATTTCTGCATTTTGCCCAAAAATAAGAAAAATTTTTGCTTTTTTTCCCTGAAATAAGTGAAATTTCTGCAATTTTGCCCTAAAATAAGGGAAATTTCTGCAATTTTTCCACATAATAAAGCAAATTTCTGCAATTTTTCCCCAAAATAAGGGAAATTTCTGTTTTTTGCCCTCAAATAATGGAAA
>NW_027667483.1:0-1000 GCF_963924665.1 Micromys minutus
GAGCCTTACCTGGCTTGCACAAAGCCAAGGGCTCAGCCCCCAGCATGCTAATGCGCACTTGATATTCCTAAGTCAATGAATATAGGAGCCTCAGGCTCAATCTGTTTAAAACAAACTACAAATCTTCTCCCAAATCTGTTGCTTACAACCCTCACTTCTCTCACAGTACTCACTCCTTCCTGTCCCTTAAGCCAACAAGCTTTGCTCTGAAACCCTTTCTACTTATCTCTCAAGCTTTGTCCATCTGGTTCACCCCAAGTCCCATAGTCCTGCTCTCAAAACTCAACTGTGTTAGCCCTCTCAATATCAGGAACCCTGGTCAAAGCCAACATCCCTCTTTGTTTGCATAGGATGTATCACTCATCTCCCTCCTTCTGTCCTTCTGTCCTTCTGTCCTTCTGTCTTTCTGCCTTGGTTTCCATTATGGTCCAAAGCAGCAGAGTGTTTCTTATAAGATGATCAAGACTCCCCTCTATCAAAACCTATATAAAAACAGACATGGTGATGCATGCCTTTCATTTGAGCACTTGGAAGGCTGAGGCAGATGAATCTCTGTGAGTTTGAAGCCAGCCTGGCCTACATGGTGAGTTCTAGGCCAACCTTGCCTTTAATGAGAACTTATTTAAAATAAGTAATCTTCTTTAAAGGCTGCTCTAATTGAATGTCACATCTCCATGGTGCTGGTGACCAGAGCCCCTCTGATCTCTCAGTGCCTCTCCATAGTCCTTAATCCCTCATGCATCCATTTTGTTCTAGCCACTTTAACCTGCTGTCTGTCCCAGGATGCTCAGGCCTCTGGATCTTTGCGCATTCAAATGCCTTCTGACTGGGATTTCTGGGACTTTATTCCAGAAATCCACATATCTGTTCCCCAAGGTCTCAGGGACACCGCTCAGACGTCCTTTCCTCAAGAGACCTTGTTTGCCTATCCATCTAAATCTACAAATTCCCAAATCACCGAACAGTTTACTTAGTTTTGATGGCTCTGTTTGTTGTCTCC